>NC_134837.1:206445224-206478402 GCF_004210375.1 Tachypleus tridentatus
TATATAATACATTACTAATTGTTATTCTTAAAAAAATATTTTATAACAAAAGTATGTTATCATTAAAAATATTCTATAACACTAGAGTGCTATCATTTAAAATATTGTATAACACAAGTCACTAGTAAAAAATATTATATAATATTAATTTTACTGTTCTCATTAACAAATATTTTGTGACACAGGTCTGTTATCAGTAGAAATATTATATAGTATATATATCTAACTGTTGCTATTAAAATATTCTATAACACAAGTATGTTATCATTAAAATATTATATAATATAAATCTATCATAATTAAAAATATTCTATAACATTAGTCTGTTATCATTAAAATATAATATAAATCTAACTGTTATCATTAAAAATATTATATCACATATCTAATTGTTATTCTTAAAATATTTTGTAACACAAGTCTGTTATCATTAAAATATTCTATAACACTAGATCTGTTATCATTAAAATATTGTATAACACAAGTCACAAGTAAAAAAATGTTATATAATATTAATTTTACTGTTGTCGTTCAAACAAATATTTTGTGACACAAGTCTGTTATCAGTAGCAATTTTATATAATATAAATCTAACTGTTATCATAAAAAATTATATAAATCTAACTTTATCATTTAAAATATTATACAAAAATGCAACTGTTATCATTAAAAATATCACATAAATCTAACTGTTATCATTAAAATATTCTATAACACAAGTATGTTATCATTAAAATATTATATAATATAAATCTGTTAATCATTAAAAATATTCTATAACATTAGTCTGTTATAATTAAAATATTATATAAATCTAACTGTTATCATTAAAATATTATATAAAATCTAACTGTTATCATTAAATATTATATAAATCTAACTGTTATCATTAAAATATTATATAATATATATCTAATTGTAATCATTAAAATATTCTACAACACAAGTCTGCTATCATTAAATATATATAATATAAATATAACTGTTATCATTAAAGATATTCTATAACACATTGTCTGATAGGTATTTATCACTAAAATATTATATAACACAAGTTGTTATCATTAAAAAATTTTTGTACCACAGCTCTGTTATCATTAAAAATATTATATAACACAAGTCTGTTATCATTAAAATATTATATAACACAAGTTTGCTATCATTAAAATATTTTGTAACAGAAATCACAAGTAAAATATTATATAATATTAATTTTACTGTTGTCATGTAAAAATATTTTGTGACACATGTCTGTTATCAGTAGAAATATTATATAGTATAAATCTAACTGTTGCCATTAAAATATTCTATAACATAAGTATGTTATCATTAAAATATTATATAATATAAATCTGTCATAATTAAAAATATTCTATAACATTAGTCTGTTATCATTAAAATCTTATATAAATCTAACTGTTATCATTAAAATATTATATAATACATATCTTATTGTTATTCTTAAAATATTTTGTAACACAAGTCTGTTATCATTAAAATATTCTATAACACTAGAGTGCTATCATTAAAATATTGTATAACACAAATCACAAGTAAAATATTATATAATATTAATTTTACTGTTGTCGTTCAACAAAAATTTTGTGACACAGGTCTGTTATCAGTAGTAATATTATATAATATAAATCTAACTGTTATCATAAAAATATTATATACATCTAACTGTTATCATTAAAATATTATACAAAATGCAACTGTAAAATATCATTAAAATATCACATAAATCTAACTGTTATCATTAAAAATATTCTATAACACAAGTCTGTTATCATTAAAAATATTTTATAACACAGCTCTGTTATCATTAAAATATTCTCTAACAGAAGTTTGTTATCATTAAAATATTATATAATATTAATTTAACTGTTATCATTAAAAAATATTCTATAACATTAGTCTGTTATCATTAAAAATATAAATCTAACTGTTATCATTAAAATATTATATAAATCTAACTGTTATCATTAAAATATTATATATATATATCTAATTGTTATCATTAAAAATATTCTATAAACATCAGTCTGTCAATCATTAAAATATATAAATCTAACTGTTATCATTAAAATATAATAAAATCTAACTGTTATCATTAAAATATTATATAATATAAATCTAACTGTTATCATTAAAAATATTCTATAACATTAGTCTGTCATCATTAAAATATATAAATCTAACTGTTATCATTAAAATATTATATATATATATATCTTATTGTTATCATTAAAAAATACTGTATAACACTAGAATGTTAACATTAAGATATTATATAATATAAATCTAACTGTTATCATTAAAATATTCTGTAACACAAGTCTCTTATCATTAAAATATAGTATAATGTATATTTGTTATTAAAAAATATTATACAACACTAGTCTGTTATCATTAAAATATTATATAAATCTAACTGTTATCATTAAAAATATCCTATAACACTAGTCTGTTATCATTAAAATATTCTATAACACACTAGTCTGTTATCATTAAAAAATATAATATAACACAAGTCTGTTATCATTAAAATATTCTATATCAAAAGTCTGTTATCATTAAAATATAATATAACACAAGTCTGTTATCATTAAAATTATATAATATAATCTAAATGTTTTACAATAAAAATATTCTAAATCACAAGTCTGTTATCATTAAAAAATTATATAATATAAATCTAACTGTTATCAATAAAATATTCTATATCACAAGTCTGTTATCATTAAAATATTCTATAACATAAGTCTGTTATAATTAAAAAATATTCTATAACACAAGTTTGTTACCATTAAAATATTATATAATATAAATCTAACTGTTATCATTAAAAATATTCTGTAACATTAGTCTGTTATTATTAAAATATTATATAATATAAATATAGCTGTTATCATTAAAAATATTCTATAACACTAGTCTGTTATCATTAAAATATTATATAACACAAGTCTGTTACCATTAAAAATTTTTTGTACCACAGCTCTGTTATGATTAAAAATATTCTATAACACAAGTGAGTTATCATTAAAAATATTCTATAACGAAAGTGTGCTATCATTAAAAATATTTTCTAACATAGGTCTGCTGTCATTAAAATATTATATAATATAAATCTAACTGTTATCACTAAAATATTATACAATCTAACTGTTATCATTAAAATATTATATAAAATCTAACTGTTATCATTGAAATATTATATAAATCTAACTGTTATCATTAAAGATATTCTATAACACTGGTCTGCTATCACTAAAATATTATATAATATAAATATAACTGTTATCATTAAAGATATTCGATAACACTGGTCTGTTATCACTAAAATATTATATAACACAAGTCTGTTATCATTAAAAATTATATAATATAAATCTAAATGTTTACAATAAAAATATTCTAAATTACAAGTCTGTTATCATTAAAAATTATATAATATAAATCTAACTGTTATCAATAAAGATATTCTATATCACAAGTATGTTATCATTAAAAATATTCTGTAACACAAGTTTATTATTATTAAATATATTCTATAACATTAGTCTGTTATCATTAAAATATATAAATCTAACTGTTATCATTAAAATATTATATAAATCAAACTGTTATCATTAAAATATTATATAATATATATCTAATTGTTATCATTAAAAATATTCTATAACATTAGTCTGTTATCATTAAAAATATATAAATCTAACTGTTATCATTAAAATATTATATAAATCTAAGTGTTATCATTAAAATATTATATATAATGTATATCTAATTGTTATCATTAAAAATTTGTATAACACAAGTCTGTTAACATTAAGATATTATATAATATAAATCTAACTGTTATCATTAATCATATATTCTGTAACACAAGTGTGCTATCATTAAAATATAGTATCTTGTATATCTGTTATTAAAAATACTATACAACACTAGTCTGTTATTATTAAAATATTCTATAACACTAGTCTGTTATCGTTAAAAATATAATATAACACAAGTCTCTTATCATTAAAATAATCTATATCAAAAGTCTGTTATCATTAAAATATAATATAACACAAGTCTGTTATCATTAAAATATAGTATAACACAAGTCTGTTATCATTAAAAATTATATAATATAAGTCTAAATGTTTACAATAAAAATATTCTAAATCACAGGTCTGTTATCATTAAAAATTATATAATATAAATCTAACTGTTATCAATAAAGATATTCTATATCACAAGTCTCTTATCTTTATAAATATTTTATAAGACAAGTCATAAATTTAAATATAACATAATATAAATCTAACTAAAGTCATTTAACAAATATTTTGTGACACAGTTCTGTTATCATTAAAAATATTTTATAACACAGTCATAAGTTAAAATATAACATAATATAAATCTAACTGAAGTCATTTAACAAATATTTTGTGACGGAGTTCTGATAGCATTAAAAATATTTTATAACACATGTCATAAGTTAAAATATAACATAATATAAATCTAACTGAAGTCATTTAATAAATATTTTGTAACACAGCTCTGTTATCATTAAAATTATTCTATAACAGAAGTCTGTTATAATTAAGAATATTCTATAACACAAGTTTGTTTCCATTAAGATATTATATAATATAAATTTGTTATCATTAAAAATATTCTGTAACATTAGTCTGTCATGATTAAAATATATAAATCTAACTGTTATCATTAAAATATTATATAATATATATCTTATTGTTATCATTAAAAATACTGTATAACACTAGAATGTTAACATTAAGATATTATATAATATAAATCTAACTGTTATCATTAAAATATTCTATAACACAAGTCTCTTATCATTAAAATATAGTATGATGTATATTTGTTATTAAAAATATTATACAACACTAGTCTGTTATCATTAAAATATTATATAAATCTAACTGTTATCATTAAAAATATTCTATAACACTAGTCTGTTATCATTAAAATATTCTATAACACTAGTCTGCTATCATTAAAAATATAATATAACACAAGTCTGTTATCATTAAAATATTTATATATCAAAAGTCTGTTATCATTAAAATATAATATAACACAAGTCTGTTATCATTAAAAATTATATAATATAATCTAAATGTTTTACAATAAAAATATTCTAAATCACAAGTCTGTTATCATTAAAATTATATATAATATAAATCTAACTGTTATCAATAAAATATTCTATATCACAAGTCTGTTATCATAAAATATTATATAACATAAGTCTGTTATCATTAAAATATTCTATAACACACGTTTGTTATCATTAAAATATTATATAATATAAATCTAACTGTTATCATTAAAAATATTCTGTAACATTAGTCTGCTATTATTAAAATATTATATAATATAAATATAGCTGTTATCATTAAAGATATTCTATAACACTAGTCTGTTATCACTAGAATATTATATAACACAAGTCTGTTATCATTAAAAATTTTATATACCACAGCTCTGTTATCATTAAAAATATTCTATAACACAAGTGAGTTATCATTAAAAATATTCTATAACGAAAGTGTGCTATCATTAAAAATATTTTCTAACATAGGTCTGCTGTCATTAAAATATTATATAATATAAATCTAACTGTTATCACTAAAATATTATACAATCTAACTGTTATCATTAAAATATTATATAAAATCTAACTGTTATCATTGAAATATTATATAAATCTAACTGTTATCATTAAAGATATTCTATAACACTGGTCTGCTATCACTAAAATATTATATAATATAAATATAACTGTTATCATTAAAGATATTCTATAACACTGGTCTGTTATCACTAAAATATTATATAACACAAGTCTGTTATCATTAAAAATTATATAATATAAATCTAAGTGTTTACAATAAAAATATTCTAAATTACAAGTCTGTTATCATTAAAAATTATATAATATAAATCTAACTGTTATCAATAAAGATATTCTATATCACAAGTATGTTATCATTAAAAATATTCTGTAACACAAGTTTATTATTATTAAATATATTCTATAACATTAGTCTGTTATCATTAAAATATATAAATCTAACTGTTATCATTAAAATATTATATAAATCAAACTGTTATCATTAAAATATTATATAATATATATCTAATTGTTATCATTAAAAATATTCTATAACATTAGTCTGTCCTCATTAAAATATATAAATCTAACTGTTATCATTAAAATATTATATAAATCTAAGTGTTATCATTAAAATATTATATAATGTATATCTAATTGTTATGATTAAAAATTCTGTATAACACAAGTCTGTTAACATTAAGATATTATATAATATAAATCTAACTGTTATCATTAATCATATATTCTGTAACACAAGTGTGCTATCATTAAAATATAGTATCTTGTATATCTGTTATTAAAAATACTATACAACACTAGTCTGCTATTATTAACAATATTCTATAACACTAGTCTGCTATCGTTAAAAATATAATATAACACAAGTCTCTTATCATTAAAATAATCTATATCAAAAGTCTGTTATCATTAAAATATAATATAACACAAGTCTGTTATCATTAAAATATAGTATAACACAAGTCTGTTATCATTAAAAATTATATAATATAAGTCTAAATGTTTACAATAAAAATATTCTAAATCACAGGTCTGTTATCATTAAAAATTATATAATATAAATCTAACTGTTATCAATAAAGATATTCTATATCACAAGTCTCTTATCTTTATAAATATTTTATAAGACAAGTCATAAATTTAAATATAACATAATATAAATCTAACTAAAGTCATTTAACAAATATTTTGTGACACAGTTCTGTTATCATTAAAAATATTTTATAACACAGTCATAAGTTAAAATATAACATAATATAAATCTAACTGAAGTCATTTAACAAATATTTTGTGACGGAGTTCTGATAGCATTAAAAATATTTTATAACACATGTCATAAGTTAAAATATAACATAATATAAATCTAACTGAAGTCATTTAATAAATATTTTGTAACACAGCTCTGTTATCATTAAAATTATTCTATAACAGAAGTCTGTTATAATTAAGAATATTCTATAACACAAGTTTGTTTCCATTAAGATATTATATAATATAAATTTGTTATCATTAAAAATATTCTGTAACATTAGTCTGTTATCATTAAAATATTATATAATACATTACTAATTGTTATTCTTAAAAAATATTTTGTAACAAAAGTATGTTATCATTAAAAATATTCTATAACACTAGAGTGCTATCATTAAAAATATTGTATAACACAAGTCACTAGTAAAAATATCATATAATATTAATTTTACTGTTCTCGTGTAACAAATATTTTGTGACACAGGTCTGTTATTAGTAGAAATATTATATAGTATATATCTAACTGTTGCTATTAAAATATTCTATAACACAAGTATGTTATCATTAAAATATTATATAATATAAATCTATCATAATTAAAAAGATTCTATAACATTAGTGTGTTATCATTAAAATCTAATATAAATCTAACTGTTATCATTAAAATATTATATCATACATATCTAATTGTTATTCTTAAAAATATTTTGTAACACAAGTCTGTTATCATTAAAATATTCTATAACACTAGATCGCTATCATTAAAAATATTGTATAACACAAGTCACAAGTAAAAATGTTATATAACATTAATTTTACTGTTGTCGTTCAACAAATATTTTGTGACACAGGTCTGTTATCAGTAGCAATTTTATATAATATAAATATAACTGTTATCATAAAAAAATTATATAAATCTAACTTTTATCATTAAAATATTATACAAAATGCAACTGTTATTATTAAAATGTCACATAAATCTAACTGTTATCATTAAAATATTCTATAACAGAAGTATGTTATCATTAAAATATTATATAATATAAATCTGTCATAATTAAAAATATTCCATAACATTAGTCTGTTATAATTAAAATCTTATATAAATCTAACTGTTATCATTAAAATATTATATAAAATCTAACTGTTATCATTAAATATTATATAAATCTAACTGTTATCATTAAAATATTATATAATATATATCTAATTGTAATCATTAAAAATATTCTACAACACAAGTCTGCTATCATTAAAATATTATATAATATAAATATAACTGTTATCAATAAAGATATTCTATAACACTTGTCTGTTATCACTAAAATATTATATAACACAAGTTGTTACCATTAAAAAAATATTTTGTACCACAGCTCTGTTATCATTAAAAAATTTTATAACACAAGTGTGTTATCATTAAAAATATTATGTAACACAAGTTTGCTATCATTAAAATATTTTGTAACAGAAATCACAAGTAAAAAATATTATATAATATTAATTTTACTGTTCTCATGTAAGAAATATTTTGTGACACATGTCTGTTATGAGTAGAAATATTATATGGTATAAATCGAACTGTTGCCATTAAAATATTCTATAACATAAGTATGTTATCATTAATATAGTATATAATATAAATCTGTCATAATTAAAAATATTCTATAACATTAGTCTGTTATCATTAAAATCTTATATAAATCTAACTGTTATCATTAAAATATTATATAATACATATCTTATTGTTATTCTTAAAATATTTTGTAACACAAGTCTGTTATCATTAAAATATTCTATAACACTAGAGTGCTATCATTAAAATATTGTATAACACAAATCACAAGTAAAATATTATATAATATTAATTTTGCTGTTGTCGTTCAACAAAAATTTTGAGACACAGGTCTGTTATCAGTAGCAATATTATATAATATAAATCTAACTGTTATCATAAAAAACATTATATACATCTAACTGTTATCATTAAAATATTATACAAAATGCAACTGTTATCATTAAAATATCACATAAATCTAACTGTTATCATTAAAAATATTCTACAACACAAGTCTGTTATCACTAAAAATATTTTGTAACACAGCTCTGTTATCATTCAAAATTTTCTCTAACAGAAGTTTGTTATCATTAAGATATTATATAATATTAATTTAACTGTTATCATTAAAAATATTCTATAACATTAGTCTTTTATCATTAAAATATATAAATGTAACTGTTATCATTAAAATATTACATAAATCTAACTGTTATCATTAAAATATTATATAATATATATCTAATTGTTATCATTAAAAATATTCTATAACATCAGTCTGTCATGATTAAAATATATAAATCTAACTGTTACCATTAAAATATAATAAAAATCTAACTGTTATTATTAAAATATTATATAATATAAATCTAACTGTTATCATTAAAAATATTCTATAACATTAGTCTGTCATGATTAAAATATATAAATCTAACTGTTATCATTAAAATATTATATAATATATATCTTATTGTTATCATTAAAAATACTGTATAACACTAGAATGTTAACATTAAGATATTATATAATATAAATCTAACTGTTATCATTAAAATATTCTGTAACACAAGTCTCTTATCATTAAAATATAGTATGATGTATATTTGTTATTAAAAATATTATACAACACTAGTCTGTTATCATTAAAATATTATATAAATCTAACTGTTATCATTAAAAATATCCTATAACACTAGTCTGCTATCATTAACAATATTCTATAACACTAGTCTGCTATCATTAAAAATATAATATAACACAAGTCTCTTATCATTAAAATATTCTATATCAAAAGTCTGTTATCATTAAAATATAATATAAGACAAGTCTATTATCATTAAAAATTATATAATATAATCTAAATGTTTACAATAAAAATATTCTAAATCACAAGTCTGTTATCATTAAAAATTATATAATATAAATCTAACTGTTATCAATAAAGATATTCTATATCACAAGTCTGTTATCATAAAAATATTCTATAACATAAGTCTGTTATAATTAAGAATATTCTACAACACACGTTTGTTACCATTAATATATTATATAATATAAATCTAACTGTTATCATTAAAAATATTCTGTAACATTAGTCTGCTATTATTAAAATATTATATAATATAAATATAGCTGTTATCATTAAAGATATTCTATAACACTAGTCTGTTATCACTAGAATATTATATAACACAAGTCTGTTACCATTAAAATTTTTTTGTACCACAGCTCTGTTATCATTAAAAAATATTCTATAACACAAGTGAGTTATCATTAAAAATATTATGTAACACAAGTTTGCTATCATTAAAATATTTTGTAACAGAAGTCACAAGTAAAAATATTATATAATATTAATTTTACTGTTCTCGTGTAACAAATATTTTGTGACACAGGTCTGTTATTAGTAGAAATATTATATAGTATATATCTAACTGTTGCTATTAAAATATTCTATAACACAAGTATGTTATCATTAAAATATTATATAATATAAATCTATCATAATTAAAAAGATTCTATAACATTAGTGTGTTATCATTAAAATCTAATATAAATCTAACTGTTATCATTAAAATATTATATCATACATATCTAATTGTTATTCTTAAAAATATTTTGTAACACAAGTCTGTTATCATTAAAATATTCTATAACACTAGATCGCTATCATTAAAAATATTGTATAACACAAGTCACAAGTAAAAATGTTATATAACATTAATTTTACTGTTGTCGTTCAACAAATATTTTGTGACACAGGTATGTTATCAGTAGCAATTTTATATAATATAAATATAACTGTTATCATAAAAAATTTATATAAATCTAACTGTTATCATTAAAATATTATACAAAATGCAACTGTTATTATTAAAATGTCACATAAATCTAACTGTTATCATTAAAATATTCTATAACAGAAGTATGTTATCATTAAAATATTATATAATATAAATCTGTCATAATTAAAAATATTCCATAACATTAGTCTGTTATAATTAAAATCTTATATAAATCTAACTGTTATCATTAAAATATTATATAAAATCTAACTGTTATCATTAAATATTATATAAATCTAACTGTTATCATTAAAATATTATATAATATATATCTAATTGTAATCATTAAAAATATTCTACAACACAAGTCTGCTATCATTAAAATATTATATAATATAAATATAACTGTTATCAATAAAGATATTCTATAACACTTGTCTGTTATCACTAAAATATTATATAACACAAGTTGTTACCATTAAAAAAATTTTGTACCACAGCTCTGTTATCATTAGAAAATTTTATAACACAAGTGTGTTATCATTAAAAATATTATGTAACACAAGTTTGCTATCATTAAAATATTTTGTAACAGAAATCACAAGTAAAAATATTATATAATATTAATTTTACTGTTCTCATGTAAGAAATATTTTGTGACACATGTCTGTTATGAGTAGAAATATTATATAGTATAAATCGAACTGTTGCCATTAAAATATTCTATAACATAAGTATGTTATCATTAAAATAGTATATAATATAAATCTGTCATAATTAAAAATATTCTATAACATTAGTCTGTTATCATTAAAATCTTATATAAATCTAACTGTTATCATTAAAATATTATATAATACATATCTTATTGTTATTCTTAAAAATATTTTGTAACACAAGTCTGTTATCATTCAAATATTCTATAACACTAGAGTGCTATCATTAAAAATATTGTATAACACAAATCACAAGTAAAATATTATATAATATTAATTTTGCTGTTGTCGTTCAACAAAAATTTTGAGACACAGGTCTGTTATCAGTAGCAATATTATATAATATAAATCTAACTGTTATCATAAAAAACATTATATACATCTAACTGTTATCATTAAAATATTATACAAAATGCAACTGTTATCATTAAAATATCACATAAATCTAACTGTTATCATTAAAAATATTCTACAACACAAGTCTGTTATCACTAAAAATATTTTGTAACACAGCTCTGTTATCATTCAAAATTTTCTCTAACAGAAGTTTGTTATCATTAAGATATTATATAATATTAATTTAACTGTTATCATTAAAAATATTCTATAACATTAGTCTTTTATCATTAAAATATATAAATGTAACTGTTATCATTAAAATATTACATAAATCTAACTGTTATCATTAAAATATTACATAAATCTAACTGTTATCATTAAAATATTATATAATATATATCTAATTGTTATCATTAAAAATATTCTATAACATCAGTCTGTCATGATTAAAATATATAAATCTAACTGTTACCATTAAAATATAATAAAAATCTAACTGTTATTATTAAAATATTATATAATATAAATCTAACTGTTATCATTAAAAATATTCTATAACATTAGTCTGTCATGATTAAAATATATAAATCTAACTGTTATCATTAAAATATTATATAATATATATCTTATTGTTATCATTAAAAATACTGTATAACACTAGAATGTTAACATTAAGATATTATATAATATAAATCTAACTGTTATCATTAAAATATTCTGTAACACAAGTCTCTTATCATTAAAATATAATATGATGTATATTTGTTATTAAAAATATTATACAACACTAGTCTGTTATCATTAAAATATTATATAAATCTAACTGTTATCATTAAAAATATCCTATAACACTAGTCTGCTATCATTAACAATATTCTATAACACTAGTCTGCTATCATTAAAAATATAATATAACACAAGTCTCTTATCATTAAAATATTCTATATCAAAAGTCTGTTATCATTAAAATATAATATAAGACAAGTCTATTATCATTAAAAATTATATAATATAATCTAAATGTTTACAATAAAAATATTCTAAATCACAAGTCTGTTATCATTAAAAATTATATAATATAAATCTAACTGTTATCAATAAAGATATTCTATATCACAAGTCTGTTATCATAAAAATATTCTATAACATAAGTCTGTTATAATTAAGAATATTCTACAACACACGTTTGTTACCATTAATATATTATATAATATAAATCTAACTGTTATCATTAAAAATATTCTGTAACATTAGTCTGCTATTATTAAAATATTATATAATATAAATATAGCTGTTATCATTAAAGATATTCTATAACACTAGTCTGTTATCACTAGAATATTATATAACACAAGTCTGTTACCATTAAAAATTTTTTGTACCACAGCTCTGTTATGATTAAAAATATTCTATAACACAAGTGAGTTATCATTAAAAATATTATGTAACACAAGTTTGCTATCATTAAAATATTTTGTAACAGAAGTCACAAGTAAAAATATTATATAATATTAATTTTACTGTTCTCGTGTAACAAATATTTTGTGACACAGGTCTGTTATTAGTAGAAATATTATATAGTATATATCTAACTGTTGCTATTAAAATATTCTATAACACAAGTATGTTATCATTAAAATATTATATAATATAAATCTATCATAATTAAAAAGATTCTATAACATTAGTGTGTTATCATTAAAATCTAATATAAATCTAACTGTTATCATTAAAATATTATATCATACATATCTAATTGTTATTCTTAAAAATATTTTGTAACACAAGTCTGTTATCATTAAAATATTCTATAACACTAGATCGCTATCATTAAAAATATTGTATAACACAAGTCACAAGTAAAAATGTTATATAACATTAATTTTACTGTTGTCATTCAACAAATATTTTGTGACACAGGTATGTTATCAGTAGCAATTTTATATAATATAAATATAACTGTTATCATAAAAAAATTATATAAATCTAACTGTTATCATTAAAATATTATACAAAATGCAACTGTTATTATTAAAATGTCACATAAATCTAAATGTTATCATTAAAATATTCTATAACAGAAGTATGTTATCATTAAAATATTATATAATATAAATCTGTCATAATTAAAAATATTCCATAACATTAGTCTGTTATAATTAAAATCTTATATAAATCTAACTGTTATCATTAAAATATTATATAATACATATTTAATTGCTATTCCAAAAATATTTTGTAACACAAGTCTGTTATCATTAAAAATATTCTATAACACTAGATTGCTATCATTAAAAATATTGTATAACACAAGTCACAAGTAAAAATATTATATAATATTAATTTTATTGTTGTCGTTCAACAAATATTTTGTGACACTGGTCTGTTATCAGTAGCAATATTATATAATATAAATCTAACTGTTATCATAAAAAACATTATATATATCTGACTGTTATTAAAATATTTTACAAAATGCAACTGTTATCATTAAAATATCACAGAAATCTAAGTGTTATCATTAAAAATATTTTCTAACACAAATCATAAGTAGAAATATAATATAATATAAATAAATCTAACTGCTCTCATTAAAAATATTCTACAACACAAGTCTGTTATCACTAAAAATATTTTGTAACACAGCTCTGTTATCATTCAAAATATTCTCTAACACAAGTTTGTTATCATTAAGATATTATACAATATAAATCTAATTGTTATCATTAAAAATACTGTATAACACTAGTCTGTTAACATTAAGTTATTATATAATATAAATCTAACTGTTATCATAAAACAATGTGTAACACAAGTGTGCTATAACTAAAATATAGTATGATGTATATCTATTATTAAAAATATTATACAACACTATTCTGCTACCACGAAAAATATAATATAACACAAATCTCTTAACATTAAAATATTCTATAACACAAGTCTGTTATCATTAAAAATCATATAATATAAATCTAAATGTTTATAATAAAGATATTCTATATCACAAGTCTGTTATCACTAAAATATTATATAACACAAGACTGTTATCACTAAAATATTATACAACACAAGTCTGTTATCATTAAAAATTATATAATATAAATCTAAATGTTTACAATAAAAATATTCTAAATCACAAGTCTGTTATCATTAAAAATTATATAATATAAATCTAACTGTTATCAATAAAGATATTCCATATCACAAGTATGTTATCATTAAAAATATTCTGTAACACAAGTTTATTATCATTAAATATATTCTATAACATTAGTCTGTTATCATTAAAATATATAAATCTAACTGTTATCATTAAAATATTATATAAATCAAACTGTTATCATTAAAATATTATATAATATATATCTAATTGTTATCATTAAAAATATTATATAACATTAGTCTGTCATCATTAAAATATATAAATCTAACTGTTATCATTAAAATATTATATAATATAAATCTAACTGTTATCAATAAATATATTCCATATCACAAGTCTCTTATATTTAAAAATATTTTATAACACAAGTCATAAGTTAAAATATAACATAATATAAATCTAACTGAAGTCATTTAACAAATATTTTGTGACACAGTTCTCTTATCTTTAAAAATATTTTATAACACAAGTCATAAGTTAAAATATAACATAATATAAATCAAACTGAAGTCATTTAACAAATATTTTGTGAAACAGTTCTGTTATCATTAAAAATATTTTAAAACACAAGTCATAAGTTAAAATATAACATAATACAAATCTAACTGAAGCCATTTAACAAATATTTTGTAACACAGCTCTGTTATCATTAAAATTATTCTATAACACAAGTCTGTTATAATTAAGAATATTCTATAACATAAGTTTGTTACCATTAAGATATTATATAATATAAATCTAACTGTTATCATTAAAAATATTCTGTAACATTAGTCTGTTATCATTAAAATATATAAATCTAACTGTTATCGTTAAATATTATATAAATCTAACTGTTAACATTAAAATATTATATAATATATATCTAATTGTAATCATTAAAAATATTCTACAACACAAGTCTGCTATCATTAAAATATTATATAAATCTATCTGTTCTCATTAAAAATATTCTATAACACAAGTCTGTTATCAGTAAAATATTTTGTAACACAAGTTTGCTATCATTAAAATATTTTGTAACAGAAGTAACAAGTAAAAATATATAATATTAATTTTACTGTTGTCGTGTAACAAATATTTTGTGGCACAGGTCTGTTATCACTTGAAATATTATATAGTATAAATCTAACTGTTGCCCTTAAAATATTCTATAACACAAGTATGTTATCATTAAAATATTATATAATATAAATCTGTCATAATTAAAGATATTCTATAACATTAGTCTGTTATCATTAAAATCTTATATAAATCTAACTGTTATCATCAAAATATTATATAATACATATCTAATTGTTATTCTTAAAAATATTTTGTAAGAAAAGTCTGTTTTCATTAAAAATATTCTAAAACACTAGAGTGCTATCATTAAAAATATTGTATAACACAAGTCACAAGTAAAAATATTATATAATATTAATTTTACTGTTGTCGTTCAACAAATATTTTGCGACACAAGTCTGTTATCAGTAGCAATATTATATAATATAAATCTGTTATCATAAAAAAATTATATAAATCTAACTGTTATCATAAAAAAATTATATAAATCTGTTATCATTAAAAATATTCTATAACGAAAGTGTGCTATCATTAAAAATATTTTCTAACATAGGTCTGCTGTCAATAAAATATTATATAGTATAAATCTAACTGTTATCACTAAAATATTATACAATCTAACTGTTATCATTAAAATATTATATAAAATCTAACTGTTATCATTAAAATATTATATAAATCTAACTGTTATCATTAAAATACTATATAATATATATCTAATTGTAATCACTAAAAATATTCTACAACACTAGTCTGCTATCATTAAAATATTATATAATATAAATATAACTGTTATCATTAAAGATATTCTATAACACTGGTCTGTTATCACTAAAATATTATATAACACAAGTCTGTTACCATCAAAAAATTTTTGTACCACAGCTCTGTTATCATTAAAAATATTATGTAACAGAAGTCACAAGTAAAAATATTATATAATATTAATTTTACTGTTGTCGTGTAACAAATATTTTGTGACACAGGTCTGTTATCAGTAGAAATATTATATAGTATAAATCAAACTGTTGCCATTAAAATATTCTATAACACAAGTATGTTATCATTAAAATATTATATAATATAAATCTGTCATAATTAAAAATATTCTATAACATTAGTCTATTATAATAAAAATCTTATATAAATCTAACTGTTATCATTAAAAATATTCTATAACACTAGAGTGCTATCATTAAAAATATTGTATAACACAAGTCACAAGTGAAAATATTATATAATATTAATTTTACTGTTGTCGTTCAACAAATATTTTGTGACACAAGTCTGTTATCAGTAGCAATATTATATAATATAAATCTAACTGTTATCATAAAAAAATTATATAAATCTAACTGTTATCATAAAAAAATTACATAAATCTGTTATCATTAAAAATATTCTATAACGAAAGTGTGCTATCATTAAAAATATTCTATAACAAAAGTGTGCTATCATTAAAAATATTTTCTAAAATAGGTCTGCTGTTATTAAAATATTATATAGTATAAATCTAACTGTTATCACTAAAATATTATACAATCCAACTGTTATCATTAAAATATTATATATAAATCTAACTGTTATCATTAAAATATTATATAAATCTAACTGTTATCATTAAAATATTATATAATATATATCTAATTGTTATCATTAAAAATATTCTACAACACTAGTCTGCTAACATTAAAATATTATATAATATAAATATAACTGTTATCATTAAAGATATTCTATAACACTGGTCTGTTATCACTAAAATATTATATGACACAAGTCTGTTACCATTAAAAAATTTTTGTACCACAGCTCTGTTATCATTAAAAATATTCTATAACACAAGTGTGTTATTATTAAAAATATTATATAACAGAAGTCACAAGTAAAAATATTATATAATATTAATTTTACTGTTGTCGTGTAACAAATATTTTGTGACACAGGTCTGTTATCAGTAGAAATATTATATAGTATAAATCAAACTGTTGCCATTAAAATATTCTATAACACAAGTATGTTATCATTAAAATATTATATAATATAAATCTGTCATAATTAAAAATATTCTATAACATTAGTCTATTATAATAAAAATCTTATATAAATATAACTGTTATCATTAATAATATTCTATAACACTAGAGTGCTATCATTAAAAATATTGTATAACACAAGTCACAAGTGAAAATATTATATAATATTAATTTTACTGTTGTCGTTCAACAAATATTTTGTGACACAGGTCTGTTATCAGTAGCAATATTATATAATATAAATCTAACTGTTATCATAAAAACATTATATAAATCTAACTGTTATCATTAAAATATTATACAAAATGCAACTGTTATCATTAAAATATCACATAAATCTAAGTGTTATCATTAAAATTATTCTATAACAAGTCTGTTATCATTAAAATATTATATAATATAAATTTAACTCTTATCATTACAAATATTCTATAACACTAGTGTGTTATTAAAATTTTATATAAATCTAAGTGTTATCATTAAAAATATTTTGTAACACAAATCATAAGTAGAAATATAATATAACAAGAACCTAACTATTGTCATTAAAAATATTCTACAACACAAGTCTGTTATCACTAAAAATATTTTGTAACACAGCTTTGTTATCATTCAAAATATTCTGTAACACAAGTTTGTTATCATTAAGATATTATATAATATAAGTCTAACTGTTATCATTAAAAATATCCTATAACATTGGTCTGTTAGCATTAAAATATATAAATCTAACTGGTATCAATAAAATATTATATAAATGTAACTGGTATCAATAAAATATTATATAAATGTAACTGTTATCATAAAAATATTATATAATATATATCTAATTGTTATCATTAAAAATATTCTATAACATTAGTCTGTCATCATTAAAATATATAAATCTCACTGTTATCATTATACATATTCTATAACATTAGTCTGTCATCATTAAAATATATAAATCTAACTGTTATCATTAAAAATACTGTATAACACTTGTGTGTTAACATTAAGATATTATATAATATAAACCTAACTGTTATCATTAAACATACTCTGTAACTAACTAACTGAAGTGATTTAACAAATATTTTGTGACACAGTTCTGTTATCATTAAAAATATTTTATAACACAAGTCATAAGTAAAAATATAATATAATATAAATCTAACTGTTATCATTAAAATTATTCTATATCAAAAGTCTGTTATTATTAAAAATATTTTATAACTAAGGACTGTTATCATTAAAAATATTGTGTAACACAAGTCTCTTATCATTAAATATATTCTATAACACAAGTTTGCTATCATGAAAAATATTTTGTAACACAAGTCACAAGTAAAAATATTATATAATATTAAGTTAATTGTTGTCATTTAACAAATATTTTGTGACACAGGTCTGTTATCATTAGAAATATTATATAATATAAATGTAACTGTTATCATTAGAAATATTATATAATATAAATCTAACTGTTATCATTAGAAATATTATATAATCTAACTGTTATCATTAAAATATTATATAAAATCTAACTTATCATTAAAATATTATATAAACCTAACTGTTATCATTAAAAATATTATATAATACGAATCTAACTGTTATCATTAAATATATATTGTAACGCAAGTCTGTTATCATTAAAATATTCTACAACACAAGCCTGTTATCATTAGAAATAATCTATAACACTAGTCTGTTCTCATTAAAATATTATATAAATCTAACTGTTATCGTTAAAAATATTTTATAACACAAGTCATAAGTAAAAATATAATATAAATCTAACTGTTATCATTAAAAATATTCTATATCAAAAGTCTGTTATTATTAAAAGTATTTTATAACACAAGTCATAAGTAAAAATATAATATAACATAAATCTAACTGTTATGATTAAAATATTCTATATCAAAAGTCTGTTATTATTAAAAATATTTTATAACACAGGACTGTTATCATTAAAAATATTGTGTAACACAAGTCTGTTATCATTAAATATATTCTATAACACAAGTCTGTTATCATTAAAATATTATATAAATCTAACTGTTATCGTTAAAAATATTTTGTAACACGAGTCATAAGTAAAAATATAATATAATATAAATCTAACTGTTATTATTAAAATGTTATATAAATCTAACTGTTGTCATTAAAAATATTCTATAACACAAGTCTGTTATCACAAAATATTTTGTAACACAGCTCTGTTATCATTAAGAATATTCTGTGATACACGTTTGTTATCATTAAAATATTATATAAATCTAACTGTTGTCATTAAAAATATTCTATAACACAAGTCTGTTATCACAAAATATTTTGTAACACAGCTCTGTTATCATTAAGAATATTCTGTGATACACGTTTGTTATCATTAAAATATTATATAAATCTAACTGTTATCATTAAAATATTATATAAATCTAACTGTTATCATTAAAATATTATATAATATATATCTAACTGTTGTCATTAAAATATTCTATAACACAAGTCTGTTATCATTAAAATACATAATATATATCTAATTGTTATCATTAAAAATATTCTATAACACTAGTCTGTTATCATTAAAATATTATATAACAAATCTGTTATCATTAAAATACTATATAAATCTTACTGTTACCATTAAAAATATTTTGTAACACAGGTCTGTTATCATTAAAAATATTATATAATATAAATCTGTTATAAGTAAAAAATTCTATAACATAAGTCTGTTATCATTAAAATATTATATAATATAAATTAACTGTTTTCATTAAAAACATTCTATAACATTAGTCTGTTATCATTAAAATATGATATAAATCTAGCAGTTATCATTGAAATATGATATAAATCTAGCAGTTATCATTGAAATATGATATAAATCTAGCAGTTATCATTGAAATATTCTATAACACAAGTCTGTTATCATTAAAATATTTTGTAACACAGGTCTATTATCATTAAAATATTATATAATATAAATCGAACTGTTATCATTAAAAATATTATATAATAAAAATCTAACTTATATGGTTAAAAATACTCTTTAAGAAAATTCTGTTATTCCGTGATGTATTCTCAAAGCGGCAGGTATGATTAATAAACTTTAATCAAAATAAAGTACAGAACAACGTTTCGACCTTCTTACGTCATCTTCAGGTTGTGTGTGTGTGTGTGTGTGTGTGTGTGTGTGTGTGTGTGTGTGTGTGTGTGTAGTTATCACATCGGGCTATCTGTCGAGTCCACGAGGGAAACATCTTCAGATTAACAAAGAGAGTTTGCAACTGACGTCTTGAGAACACGAACCTAACTGTTATCGTTAAAAACAAACATTCTGTAACACGAACCTAACTGTTATCGTTAAAAACAAACATTCTGTAACACGAACCTAACTGCCATCGTTAAAAACATTCTGTAACACGAACCTAACTGCCATCGTTAAAAACAAACCTAACTGCTATTGTTAAAAACATTCTGTAACACGAAATTAACTGCCATCGTTAAAAACATTCTACAACATAAACCTAGCTGCTATCATTAAAAAGATTCTGCAACATAAACCTAGCTGCTATCATTAAAAACATTCTGCAACATAAACCTAGCTGCTATCATTAAAAACATTCTATAACATAAACCTAACTGCTATCGTTAAAAACATTCTATAACAAATACCTAACTGCTATAGTTAAAAAGATTGTATACGAAAATAATATTTATTTCTTTAATCAAATAGACGACGCTCGTTGAACTAACTATGCTCCATGCATGAATTGACACTTTAAATAAATCAAACAAAACTGAGAATTGGGAACTCAGTCGAAAGTTTAGAAATGTTTATGAAACAACAAATGATAGTTAGTATTCATATGAAGTGTTTCGAAATTTAAATTTTTCTGAGACCACAATGTCTAAGTTAGTACCACTCCCATGACTTATAGAAAACGAGGGAGATTGTTGTGTGTTATCTATTTACCATTCTCTTTTTAAATACACAACACAGACATACCAGACTTACACTGGTATGATGACAATCAAATAAGTATTCGGACTTACAAAAATATTCTGGTATATTACAGATCAGATTAGCTGTATATCACAGGTCACTTTAGCTATGTATTATACATCAGATTAGCTGTATATCACAGGTCACTTTAGCTATGTATTATACATCAGATTAGCTGTATATCACAGATCAGTTTAGCTGTGTATTACAGATCAGATTAGCTCTGTATTACAGGTCAGTTTAGCTTTGTATTACAGATCAGATTAGCTCTGTATTACAGGTCAGTTTATCTGTGTATTACAGATCAGAGTAGCTCTATATTACAGGTCAGTTTTACACCAATATTATTACATTCAGAACATTGTATAGTTTGAGGGACATCTCAACTTTACAACTGGTTCTTAGCAGAAGTACAACTCAGCTTTATGACAGGTTGTTACTAGACTTACATTTCAAGTTTGTAACTGGTCATTACCAAACTCTGACAGTGAAACAGATGTATATCTTAGCTATTCTTACAAAACTTGCGCTCACACCATGATACTTCTGACACAGAATATTCGCACCATACATACACTGGTATCGTTATAAATAAGACACGGTTTAGCATTACATAAGAGGAAGTGAAAGGAAAACCAAGACATCCTTTTGTCTTAATACCTAAACTGGTATAATGGCATTTAAATCGTTAATCAAGCAATACAATCTGCGTGTTAACAATGTGTTTTAACTGACTAAAACCTATGATACTTGATATAACAGACCAATATCTTTCTTTTTATATATATATATACAGCCAACAACAGAGTACACCTCTCCTTTTCTTGCCAGATACAACCAACAACAGAGTACACCTCTCCTTTCCTTGTAAAATACAACCAACAACAGAGTACGCCTCTCCTTTCCTTGCCAGATACAACCAACAACAGAGTACACCTTTCCTTTCCTTGCCAGATACAACCAACAACAGAGTACACCTCTCCTTTCTTTGCCAGATACAACCAACAACAGTGGGCACACATTTATTTTCTTTCCACTAAAAACAAAGTTGATGTTTTTAAACATTCACACTATCATTTATTTCCTTTACAGTTAACCACAGGATCGCTCTTTCTGTCTATCTAAAAGTTACACAGAAAACTCGATTAACTTTGAAAACTAAAGTTGTCTGAGCTAAATCTCATAATTAACTAATCTGGTTCAGTTCCACTCAGTTTTCTATAATGGATTACTTGGCCACAACCTCTTTACGTACAGCGATCCTACCTTACACCAATCAACAGGCTAACGCCTCCCATAAACCGTTCATACTATTTGACATGAACAAAGTTGTTTCCCGTAAGGTAGATAATGATTCGCCCCTAAAGTATGGTCTCTCAAGAGAAGACCGTTATTAGGTTATTCTTTATTTTGTCTAGGCCCGTCTACTGGAAACATGCTTATTATATTATACCCGTCAAATGCCATGTTGAGCGAATTATCTTAGTTTATTGTTTGTTGTTGTTTTTTCTCCAGACGATAATGCTTGTAGTTTACGTAACGAAATACTGTATTTGGTTGTTTTGTTTAGTTCTTTCTGAAGTTTAATTACACGTACAGAAGTTTATGTGGGTTGTCACTAGATGGCGAGAACACATGAAGAGTAAATTGGACAATGACAAATGACGTACAATAATATATTTGTTTCAAACCTAACAAGCATAATTTTGTCGCTCAGTGGCTATTAATATTGTTTCATTTTTGTACTTATCTGACGCTTATTGCTTTTATAAGTAATTTATTATTTCATTAGGCTAACATTTCATCCAGGTGATTCATCGGTAAGAATTTGGGCTTATATTACTAAACATTCCTGTTCGATACCTCTCACTGGAACAGTACAACTTACCACATTGTGTAACTTTCGCTTTAAACACAAACAGTACAAAAATGTCAACACCATAACGCTCTCACAAAACGTATCACACCTTTATTTTATACCTGAGTCAAATCTCGCACGTGACACCAGCTTCAGTTTTCTTTAATTTACCATTTATGGAAAACAACGACTTTGGAAAGAATAAACTAATATCGATCGCGCGTGACAATAGACAGCAAATATTTAATGATAAAAAATGTGTATTACTGTCGTCATGTTTGATTTTGTTACATAATGTAATTTCAACTGTGTACTGTATAATTGAGATTTTTAGATTTGGTTTGTTTTGAATTTCGCGCAAAGTTACTCGACGGCTATCTGCGCTAGCTGTTCCTAATTTAGCAGTGTAAGACTAGAGGGAAGGTAGCTAGTCATAAGTATGTGAAATGTGTGTATATATATATATATATCTGGATTCACATAATACGTCAGATGTGAAACATGTACATATATAAAAATGTACATATAAAAAAGCTCAATTAGAAAAGTCTGTGACAAAGAATGCCTGGTTTTTATTGTTGTATTTAAACTTGAGTAGGAGGAATGAACCAAATAACGATAAATACCGGTCAAAACAGGAGTAAAAAAGAAAATTAATTTCACTTTAACTCAAACTGAATATTGGCTGACACAAGTTGATAGTAAAGATACATCAACGAACTTCTTCGGTTACCACCGACGACAAAGTGTGAACGCTTGCTGATTCAGTTCCATTTACCATGGTAACCAAATGTATAGATTCACGAGGTTTACCATAAATAATTTTATATACTGTATTGAAGAAAGTTTGACAACACTTTGAGTGTCCCTGGCATTTTTATCAAAATCAGAAAATTTATATATTTACTTTCATTTATTTACAGTATATTAAAAGACAAAAAGACAAACTTTTAAATATTATCAAAATTACAGACTTACGAAAACAAAAGGAAAAAGCTAATTGTGTGTTACGTAGCTAATAACGTGTTGCCTAACCAGTCACCCGCTATTTATCCAATCACGTTACGACTTAATATAACTCGTAGGATTATTTAAGATTTCATGAAAAATGTAACACAGCTATTGTGAATTACTAAAGATAAATATAGAATAAAAACCAGAGGGCGACAATAACAATATTTAATAGACGTTATGAATAGCTATTTGTTTGAAATTAAGCACAAAGGAATACAATAGGCTATCTGTGATCTACCCACCACAGGTATCGAAACCCTGATACTAACATTGCAAGTCCACAGACGTACCGCTGTGTCACTAGGAGGCACCTTATGAGCAATATGAAAACCTGTAAAATAAATATTCTTAACTACTTACTAAAAACCCTCTTTCCTTTTACATTTATTTTATTTTGTTTTAATAGCAAAATCACATTGGGCTATCTGCCGTGCCCACCACGTGAGATCGAAGCTGGATTATTTTATAGAGTTATAAATCTGTAGACTGAACGCTGTTTTATCTTCTACCGGAAAACATCGAATTTATTATAATTTCTTGTACGTGTTTGTTTCCACTCGTGTTTTTTCTGATACAGTTTTATAAACATTTCCTCTTTATTAAGACTCCTACGAAAAGTGGGGCCTAATACGCCCCAGAGCAACTTGAAAGGCTATTAATATTAGGCTAATAATTTTGTATTTAAATGAAATTGCCATTTAAATCCATTAATGAATGGATTAACGAGATTCCCACTGTCCCTATCTACTATCTAGCGAAACCACAGCCAGGGGAACGGGCTTGAAGAAATCAGGACTAGAAACGTCTTTTCGTAGGAGTGTTAAACTGTTGAGTAAATATGTGCTATTACAAAACATCTTTAAATATACTTTTATTGTCGTTCTCTTGTGTTAGTTTAGATTCCTGACACACGAATTAGTCACTAACGTATAGAATTCTGATTTTTCCTGAGTTTAAGACGTACTGAGTAAACCTGATGAATAAAATGTTTATTTTGATCATTCACATAAAATACTACAATGCAACTGTATTTTCATTGTGTCAACACGAGTAGTGTTTGTTTTCATGGACAGTTACCTCTTAGCATTACCATCCACGTGTTCGTTTAAGCCCACACGAGTGATGTTCATTTTCTACTTGGGCATATATCTACCACATATCAGAACCTAAGTTTTCATTAGGCCTACTCTAGCAATATTGATCTCTTACGTGGACTGGATGTATCTTCACAAAATAGCATAGCCTTGAGAGACATTACAGACAGAGCTGTAATTTTTCTTTACTCAAAGGCAAACAATTTCTTTCATTTTCCAAGATGCGCGGTCTTCCAATAAAACCGTTTATTTTTCAAATTTGATTTTAACTTCGAAAAGGGTTGATCTTCTTCCCTATAAATGATCAAATTTTAATAAATATCTCAATAATTTGATACTTTGATAAATTGAAAGCTATTTTAAACACCGAAAATTATGATTAGAATTTAATAATCGATATTGCATGGCTAATGAATAAGGAATTATTTTAATGAGCCTTCAAGGGGTAAATGAAGAGGTATAATTATATTCATCCAATGGTTAAATCGTAATCAAAAATGTCCCAAGAACACCTCATTTTACAGCCTTCATTTAAGAAAAGTGCATAACAAAAACAATTTCCTAATACACTGACTCTCAAATATTCATTATATCCAAATGATAATTATTATAAAGTCTTTGATTTTCAATTGATTTTAGATATCTTTTTTGCCGCTACATCATTCAACTGTACAGTTAGAAATAAACAAGTACAAACGAAAAATATTCTAAATAGTCTAAATGCGAATTTTGGTCCAAGTTATTTTCCAACGAGGTTCGCTGGTACACCTTGAAGAAGTACATAAATAATATCATGATAAAACAAACCACTTTAACGAGAAGTGTTGTATTAATCTATGCCTAGTCCCACTTCAATCTAAGCACTCGCTAATATTGGCACACTTGAAACCTGATACCAAACTCGCAGAAGACCAACTTGTGTTTTTAACTTAGTAATTAGAGTTTGTTTGGTTGAAGTGATTACTACGTCACACATTTGTATTATCCAATGAATTTAGAAGAACGTGTGGGCCCATGTAGGATTTCCTAGAACTGTATTCTATAGTCCTGGCCTAGCGAGGCCTGTTGGTTAAGGCGCTCGACTCGCAATCTGCGGGACGTGAGTTCGAATCGCTATTACACTGTACATGTTCGTATTTTCATTCGTGGGGGTGTTATATTACAAACAAGACCTACATTCCATTTGTTTGTCATTTACAGAAAACAAAATAAACTGAAAAACGTTTATGAAAGGTAATCGGTGTATTAGGCAACGTATTAACTTTCGGATTTCTTAACCCTAAAGTCGCGACTTGTGTTCAGTTTGTATCAACGGCAAAGCTATTAAGCCTATTTGCTGCAGTGCCTTATTTTAAACTAATGAGCAGATGAAAGGTAGCCAATAAGCAACACATTCATATCCACTAACCACACTAAAGGATTGACTGTCACTCTTAAAGCACATACAGTTTAAAGTTCGAGAATTAGTTTACGATATTGCACGTATTCGATTTTCACAAGCCAATTCCGAAATCCACAGTTCTACTACACGGCTAACATATGCTCAATTTGTGATTTAAATAGGCCTATATTGGCAATAAATCTAGAAACGTTAATTTCAAGAAAAAGAAAAATGTGCTGAAACGGATTAGGGATTCCATTGTAAATGATAAATATTTTATACAGTTTTTCACCGTGTACTTATTCAATATTTTCTGCCTCTCCTTTGACGAATATTTTCCATCTTCTGGACAAGTGTCAATTGTTTTTTTCCTCTGTTTTACGTTTCCTTTATAAAGCGTACAAAACGATTTTATATGGAAACTCCAGAAGACCATCCTTCGCTTCTTATTAGTTGAATTGAAGTTGAAAAGTGAGAGTCTTCGAGTAAAATAAAGTAACCGACGAAAATTAACAATGATAATACATATATTCAAAGAAAATTATCATGTGGAAGAAAACAACTAAGATAAGGTCTAAGAAGTAATAAAAGGAAAGATAAGAGTGTTCATTAAGAATGTGTCTTCTATCTACTTCTGGGGCAAATGTTATCGTTTGAGTTCTTCAAGACTGTGATTCAGGTGTTAATGAAACACAATTTGAAGATGATTCATGACTCCATTTGCTAAATTCATCTGGTGGACTTTTGTTTGTTATTGCTATTGTTCAAAATCTCCCGGTTATTGTTTGCGTTGAAATATCTGGCCAAGTTCACACCGAAAATAGTAGTCGACCTTCGTCAAAATGTCCTCTTCCCCCCAGGTCCGTAGTGGTATTTCTGCGGATTTACAACGCTAGAATCTGAGTTTCGGTACCTGTGATGGGCAGAACATTGTGTAGCTTTATGCTGAATTTCAACCAACAACAACATCATCAAACAGATTAACTTTAAGAAGCACTTTGGAAGATGCATCAGAGTCACTTGTTATTTTTGATCTGTTTTTGTTCACTTCATGCCGAGTACAAACAATCCTACTGTTTTTATTCACTTTAGGCCAAGTACAAACAATCCTACTGGCCGTAATAATGACATTTATCTTCACAAATTTGTCACCTTCCCCCCCCCCCGACTAAACTCCAAATTCGGGGTTAAAAATACGTTAAAACATACCTCCAGTTCGATATGTGAAAACACAACTTTATACTGTATTAAAATCACAGTTGAAATAACCGAAGAAGCAAAATGCAGCGAAAAGCGACATTAAATAAAACCAGTATTCAAAACACGTTCAGTTTTTCTGTCGCTTACGGTATCTTACAGGTAGAGAGAGAAAAACCTCAAGAAAATCAGTTTGCCATTTAAAAGGTTAATAATTTTGTTTAGTGGGCCACATAAACCTTGAAAACGTATTTTGAATGTGAATTTAATTAAAAACAATCATGGTTTTGAACAAAAAGTAGATTATATTTCAGTTGTAAAGATATGACTGCTCACTGTTATGGGAAAAACACTTTTAGCATCACTTACCAGAATGTACAACTGAGAAGTGTCTACTAAGTGGCATTCTCTCCTTGGATCCGACTGGAGTGATACCTTTACAACTTGAACCTTAAAGGCTGTAAACTGTTTGATGTGTGTGTGATATTTACTTTAAAGGGATTTTATCCACTTCAATAATAAGAAACTAAACTCTATTATACTATTAAAATATCACTATTACAGTAAGAAAACATATTATTTAAGCTCAGAGACGCAACCAACACGTATCACATATTTCTGTGGCTCAAAGCAAGTAATTAATAACTCGAAATAGCAACAATGGTGAAGAATATTTGTTTCAGAAAGAGGAAATTTAGGCTAATACTGTGACTGGTTTATATTATAAGTCATGCGATTCATTTAGTAAAAGACTGCAATAATAGAAATCTCAATAAGTTACCAGTATGTTATTTAATTATTATAAGTTACGTCTTAATCTTTGTTGTGTTAACAGATAGAAAGCAAAATAATTTTACGAACTTACTTGTGCAATTTGATCAAAACGCCCGAAAAGTTGGTTTAGAGTTTGCACTAAGTCTGATGCCGATAGCTGTTCTGACAGAGGGGTAAAGTTGACTATGTCTGCATAAAGAATGCTAGAAACACAGAGAAAAACACAATTTGTGAGGTTTTAATCACATAATTCTGAAATGGGGCAAATTCAAAAACACTTAGCAAATTTAGCACTGACTTTGTCGTATATTTGAAGTAATTAGGCTTAATTGTTGTGTAACGATAAATATGATGATGCATCATAAGGCCTAATTCAGAGATGCCAACTATTTCAAATGACTGAGCGTAATGATTGTAGACAGAGCCCGTACAGATATCGTACAACCACTGGATACAGTTTTGAGTCATCCATGTCTGTGGATCCATCTGTGGCTAAACTATAAACACTGCTAGTAAGTATGCTTAAAATTATTTTGTCATCTTCACACCCCAACATTTATACAATGGCTGTAGTTGTGGTTCTAGCACAGCCATATTTCTTCGCTATAACAGAGTCTGGGAACATTTTTCTGAATAGATGTCCTGCATGATCGGCTACAGCTAGGGTAAATTATGAGCAATGACGAATTGCGTGAACATCACTTCTGCATTTATGGTTTCATATTCTGAATTCTTACTCATAAATGTCATTATCTGCATCGTTTTGTCTTCGCTTCAGCCTTTGTTGGTGAGATGCTGATTTGTATGTCTGGAACAATCGTTTATCCCGCCATGCGCCACAGAAAAATCGATGTGACAAACCGTACGTTTTGTACAGTTGTCTGTATGATGCAATGACCGGATATTTTGCACTATACTCTTTCCTAAATTTTTGATTCACAGTTTTAATCTTATTAGATTTGCCAGAAACAAGACAATCTGGTAAACGAGGCCTCTTTTTTTTCCATATTGTGAACGATTGCATTGGTGTTTCTATGCCGCTTAGTTTGTATGTTTGTTTTGAATTTCGCACAAAGCTACTCGAGGGCTATCTGTGCTAGCCGTCCGTAATTTAGCAGTGTAAGACTACAGGGAAGGCAGCTAGTCATCACCACCCACCGCCAACTCTTAGGCTACTCTTTTACCAACGAATAGTGGGATTGACCATAACATTATAACGCCCCCACGGCTGAAAGGGCGAGCATGTTTGGCGCGACGGGGATGCGAACCTTAGAAAACGAGATACCCATTTCGCGAGCGCTGATTGGCTGACAAGCACTGATGACGTAAATATTGATTCCCCCCACGTACCCAGTATGGAGAAGCACCGCATTCAAATTATTGGTAGACGTCGGAGATACAAATATTTTTTATTATATCAAGCACAAACATGATTATCGCAAGTAGTCATTTGAACTGTGTCTTTTATTTATTATCAAATTTATTTGTATTTCACTAGAAATTTTCTTTTCACCCCTTCAAGCCCTGGGGGAACAATTTATCACTTTATTGTATAGGCCTATATAATGTATAATAATCTGGGGGTTGTAACAAGTCGTAATATTTGTCTGTATGAGCGTATAGTCGTAATGTATACACCAAAATCGTAATGATTACGCTCAAATCGTAATGGTTAGCATCTCTGCTAATTTGTGTGTACAATAAATAATCGTATAATAACAATTAGATTTTCTCTTTTTGTAATTTCTTTAATTAGGTGACGCCATTAGGCTTAATTTATTTGTAAGAAAAGTAATAAACAAGTTAAATTTATGCACATGTATAATACAAATTGAGATGACTGAAAATAAATACTAACTAAATTAATACAAACCATCTGCTGTCGCTACAACGAAACAAGACATGGCTGAATAAAATCACCTTGTATAAAGAATTTAACAAAATAAGGCACACTGAAAAACAAACAGACGAGAAAACCTTTGTTACATAAAACCGTTCAAAAACAAGAACAACATGGAAATTCCAATTTACACTTTACGTACGTACATTCAAAGCTTTTTCCGTCCAGGTCACATCTCCCAATTTGTTTAATGGGCATGAGGCTAAAGCACAAACATGGACAGCCACAAAAATTACCCCTGGGGGTTAAAGTTTACATCACCATAATATATGTTATGAATGAATAAGGAAAAAAAAATATTGTGTTTCATTTTCCCAGAGAACAATGCCTCCTTTCTTCTCTCATGCCTTGTTTTACGTGTTGTTTATTAATGTTACAAATATACGGACTCAGTTTAATAAATGCGTAAGTGACGTGTGTGTGTATATACAATTCAACATTTAAAAGTAGAACCCACGAACATAAGGGCGTCTAGTTCATATACAGAAAAAACGAAACATCTCTTTGATTCCTTTTTATCTGCTACTTATACATATTGTTTATGATCACCCTTTCTCAGAGGATAACTTTAACATTCTGACACTCAAGCTAACCCTAACCAAAGAAATTCGCTTTAACAACAATACCTTCATTTAAAGTTGTAGGTATATAATGTTTTGAGGGAAAAGAAGAGAGTGGAATAAGTAAACTTCTACAAACAAATATCAGAAATATCAATTTTGAGAATATTCCATTCCTTGAAATGTTCAGTGTTGACATCCATAAAATATCATACATACCAATATAATGTCCGTAGCGCCACCAAGCTACAGGAGGGCTATCTGCGCTAACCGTCCCTAATTTAGCAGTGTAAGACTAGAGGGAAGGCAGCTAGTCATCGCCACCTATCGCCCCTCTTGGGCTACTCTTTTAACAACGAATAGTGGGATTGATCGTTGCTTAATAACGCCCCCATGGCTGAAAGGGCGAGCATGTTTGATATGACGGCGATTCGAACTTGTGATCCTCAAATTACGAGTAGAGTGACATATTCATCTGGCCATGCTTGGCCACAATTTTTAGTGAATATGAAACAGCTCTCAAATTTTGGTTCAGCTTATCAAAATATACACAAAACTGTTTCCCTCGGCGAACTGGGGCTAAGATTTTGTGAACATTTCGTATCGATGATGATGAAATCCGTAAGTTCTTGTAGAATGAATGATTTAACTTCATCCACGTCACCCCTTCCTCCCAATAAGCTACAGTACCATCACTCTTTCTTTTTTCAAAAGTAAAGATAAAATACAACAGCACCTGATGATACTTCATAAAAAAACAAATCACACAAGGTTCAACAATAACCGTTTAGTGTTTGTAATAGTATTATGAATAATAATAAAAGGATGACTATGTGTGATACATATCTCCAAGAGCCTAAAAACATGAAATTTTGTACCCATACTAAATGAACCCTAAGGTTATATACCTGGTTATCAATACTTATGTGCGTGCGCCTCTTTTATGAAACAAGTTAGCGAAAAATCACATGGAAAAGAATTGGTTTCGTTTGTTTCTTATTTCAGCGCGAAGAGAAAGAAGTGTTTTCTTGTATAACAACTTCTAATATACAAAAAAGTCAGTGCGTTTTCGTAACAATTCGTTTTCCTACAATGTCTTTTATGTCATGTCGCTTAGCAACAACAATATTAGGTCATACTTTTTATGTTAAAATTGGTTCAGAATGCAAACACTAACCATCTCAATAACCCGAGGGAAAACAGCTACGTTCTCTAGCTTTATGAAATAAAGTGAAGGATTTTGAAACAACATATAATCCAAAGTACCTAACAATAACCTGAAACTTATATGTAAAACGTATGACATCACAATACCTTGTTGGTTT
>NC_134837.1:206478902-206538717 GCF_004210375.1 Tachypleus tridentatus
TAACAAACATATCACTGCAAAAAAAAAATCAGTCATTATTCTAACTTTTTATTATTAACTATAATTTCTCAGTATAAGTAACAATAAATCTATCATAAGATGGCAATCACACTATATCTGCTATAATCAGCGCCGAAGAGGCCTTTCGCGTGATATATGAAGATTATTCAAACTGGCTAGAACATGACAAACACAGATGAGACATTATTTTAACAGCAAATCGTTTTACAACTGTTACGATCTTCAATGAATTAAGTTGACGAAGTACATTTCTCCATCAATTGTTATTTATATCACAAACTTCAGATTTAGGGTTAAGACTTTTTGACACTATATTATCTATATACACTACTGCCATCTATGCTTGATTTCTTAAATTAACTTAATATGACGTGATGTGTTTTTGCTTGTTACACAGATAAAAGTACCGCAGAAACAAAACAGCAAAACACTAAGTTTATCTTTTTTTTGCATGAAATTCACAAAGGCCATGACAGTAAACTGGGATTTACTTTAATATTAACGATGTTTACACTTTTTTTTTCATTATGAGGGACTGTAAGTAACAAAGTAACTTGGTCAAAGATGGTTTAGAAAAATGTTTACTAAATCAATGGGGTTGGTAGTCCTAGAATAAACGAACTTTTATCGTTTAAAGAATATTTCTGATTTTCTATTATACCGTCAACGCTTTCATTCATTTCTTACTTATAATTAGAAAATTCAAAATTAGAATCGAGTAAATAATCATTGAAGCCGTGATTGCCAGTGTTTAGTCCCATCAGATATATAATAACATATAATATGTTTATTTGACTGTGTCCGCCACTTATACAATGGCTCATTAAACGTTTGAGTGCGTCAATCACCTATATAGTGATTCATGAATGTTTGAGTGTGTCCACTACTTATCTGACTACTCAGTGAATGTTTGAGTGTGTCTAGTAGTTATATAACAACTCAGATAACGTATCCAGCATTTATCTAATGACTCAGTAAATGTTTGAGTGTGTCCACTACTTATCTGACGACTCAGTGAGTGTTTAAATGTGTCCAGTACTTATATAACAATTCAATGAATGTTTGTGTCCAGTACTTATCTATCGACTCAGTGAATTTGTCTAGTATTTATGTAATGACTCAGTGAATGTTTGAGTGTGTTCAGTACTTATATAGTGACTCAGTAATTCAGTGAATGTTTGAGTGTATCCAGTACTTGTCTAATATCACAACATTATTAATTGTTAACATTGTGTTCTTAAAAGTTCGGTTAGACGTCTGATATATTGTACTAGGGAGATGTTGCGAATGACGCACATAAACACACCAGAAATGTTTGAAAGTTTATGTTTTATATCCAGAATGTTCAGGATAAAGGGGTGAGATGGGTGTTTTAAACACCTCCCTCTCCCCTCCCAGCTAAACATTCCGGGTCTGCTCTTGATTCCATATATCTAATTATATGTTGTAACATTTCACTCATACTAACTTGTCTGCACCATGTTTTAAAAGACAGCATTATAGTTTATCAGGTTATTGTTTAAAACAGCGGTTCGTTTGATCTTAATTTCAAATACAAAACCGTAGAATGAAGTACAGATAAGAACCGTAGACGCAGAATGTTATTACTCCCGGGTTAAAAACTCGTACTATAAACACCGGTTTCGCTATACGTTTTTTATTAGACTGCGGTTTGTTCGTTTCATCAGAGGAGAAACAATGGACGTCTCATTACGTATCCACGTGTTCAGTTAATTCTACGAGTTCGTTTGTACGCATTTAACAATCGATCACTTTCTAAACAATGACATTATAAACATTTCTCACAAGTACGGGGAAGGGGGTTGAAGGAGGGATAGAATGAATCTTTCTGATGTAGTGAACGGCTTCATCAGATTCAGAGGAGAGAGTAGCGATATATTGTGGCTAGACTTGATTGATGGAGGAAATAGGTCTTAGTGGAAGACAGAGCAGTCTGGTGGGTGTTAATTAGAGCAACCACGACTTAGTACAATAACAACAGAGACAAGTGTGTTATAAATCCTGTCTGGGTGTTAAGTGGTAAGAAAAAAACAACAACGAACAAACTGGTGTTATTTCTGTTTTCAAACGGTTTGTAGTTTGGATGTGTTTTGTATGTATATATATATAGTTAACAGCTCAATATACCCTACTTATGTAAAATAGCATCCATCATCTTACTTGTGTGAATTAGCATCCATCATCCTAGTTTTATAAATTGGTTTGGTTTGTTTAGAATTTCGCGCAAAGCTACTCGAGGGCTATCCGCGCTAGCCGTCCCTAATTTTGCAGCGTAAGACTAGAGGGAAGGCAGCTAGTAATCACCACCCACCGCCAACTCTTGGGCTACTCTTTTACCAATGAATATGGGATTAACTGTAACATTATAACGCCCTCACGGCTGAAAGGGCGAGCGAGTTTGGTGTGAGGGGGATTCGAACGTCTTAACCCATCTGGTCATGTGGGGCTAATTAATGAGGTATATGTAGTCCTCCTTTCGTGTCATTCTTCTTTAGAATTAACCTCTTACAAATTACTATTAGAGAATTATCCTCACGTTATTTAAACAACATAGGACTGGCGTTTCTTACTACAAATAATATTTAGCCTCTCAGATCATAAACATAAAGAATCATTACAAATCTATCCTCTCGCATTTTCACTTCTATAAAAATAACCTTCCATAAGACACTTTTATAAAAGCATGCAAACTTTTTCGACTAACCTTTAGTTTATTATTTTCACATTTACTCTTTCACATCTCACATTTGTAAACTTAATTTTATATTTCTCATCACTGTAGAAATTCCATATCGTAGTGTTCTAAAATTAACCCATATTTCTTTCTGATCTTTTATAATATAACGTCTTGCATCGTACACCATGTACGCTTGTTTTTGTTTCATCATTACAAATTAAATTCTCCCTATCGTGCTCTCTAGGAATTAATTTTTCATTTCGAACTCGTGAAATGATGAGTGAGCTGTAAGTTTATAGATGTTCAACACTAAAATCCAGTGTTTGATTTCTCCGCTTTGGACAGAGCACAGATATTCTACTGTGTGGTTTTGTGTTAAAACCAAATAATTAAAATTTTAAATTATATTGTACAATTTGAAATTACGTGTGTGTGTTTTGTTTTCTTTTAGCAAAGCCACATCAGGCTATCTGCTAAATCCACCGAGTTCAAGTTACGTACCATGTATCTTTGCAGAAAGCACTTCCAAGTAATTTCCATCTGAGATGAAGATATTACTTTTAACTTCCAGCTGAGATGAGGACACATCAATGTTAGGTTATATAGAAATTCTCACAAAACGTTAAAACAGCAACTGTATTTATTATTTCTCATTTTGAGATACCATTACGGGGAGAATATTTCTCAGTTGTCCCCCATCTTCTGTGCTTAGCACTCATCAGTAATCCTTAAGACTTATATTAGCACAATTCGGAGTTCGATCCATGCAGTAGACACATCACCAAAACAGCAGCAAAAGCCATTCAGTGTGGCCCGCCAGTGGCACAGCGGTATGTTCGAGGACTTGTAACGCTCTAAACCGGGTTTCAATACCTGTGGTGGAAAGAGCACAGATAGACCACTGTGTAGCTTTGTGCTTAATTTCAAACAAACTAAATCTGAAGTGTCTTCTCCTGGTGGATCAATTAATAACTTTGTTGTAATGCTTTTGTGTATCAATTAGTAACTTTGTGGTAATGCTTTTGTTGATAAACGGAATACAGCGCAAAGCGAAAGATCCGGTTATTACACACGGATTGAAATAAAAAGATCTGAACCTAAAATTCCCTAAATTTTAAGGAACAAGAATAACAGAAGTTTTGTTTAACGACTGTGTTCCTTTGATAAGTCCAAGACATATGATACACAGCATTTTAAGCAGGCCCACAAGTGGCTTCGGGTTTCAGTCAAACGAACAAGAGTATATTGATTTGATTTCTCTTCTGATGGTTTGTTTCACTATAAAGAACTCTTGTGCATTTTCCAGACGCTTCTAAAAAGTATTTCCTCATTAATTGTTTAATTAATAAATTCTGCTTATTTGTGTGTGTGTGTGTTGTACACGTAATTCATCTCAGCGTCACCTCAAGCAAAGTATTCTGGTCAAGTGATGCTGCATGCATATATACTTGAAGTAAAGCCTTCACCCACCTAACCCCTCCAAGTAGCACATCGGAATTTACAATGTCTAGAAACTGGTTTTCGAACCCCTGGTAGACATAGTACGGATAGCCCATTTTGTAGCTTTGTGTTAGTTTGTTTTATTTATTTTGCTCGTGTTTGTTTGTTTGTTTTTGGATGTCCAAGCAAAGTTATTCAAGGATTATCTGTGCTACAACTATTCCTAATTTTGAAATGACAGAATTTTGTCTGACCAAGTAGTGCGATTTTACTGTCATTTTTATAACACACCCAATGCGCCAAAATGCAGAGAGTGAGTCCGTTGTGGCAGAAACTGAACAGGAACCGTAGGAACTGGGCGCAGTTGACCGGCTTCGTTGGCTTAAAATTATTAACTCGTTAAATAGTTTGCTCAACTGTTTGTTTGTTGGAACAAAGCTAAATAACGGTCTATTTGTGCCTTGCCCACGGGAGGTATAGAAAATCGATTTCTAGCGTTATAAGTCTTCCCCATGAACCACTTTGGGGGAGCATATTTTAGTTCGAAACGTTTTCAGCTGTACTTACGAATGATTAAGTGTTTTGTGGTTAGCGTGTCGGACTGTGTACTAAAATTCTGTGGTTTGCAACACGGCGCCATAAACAAAAAACGCTTCGTTGTTTTGGGCCGTGAGTGCATTATAAAAGTGACAGTCTAAATTCCTTATTCGACCTGATAAGAGTAACTTAAGGGTTGAAGGTCAGTGATGTTGGCTTGTCTTCCATTTAGTCTATCGCTTGAAAATAGGGATGTCTGTAATAGAGAACTCTCAAATAGCTTTGGACGAAACTGACCGCCCCTCTGTAGGACAGCGGCAACTATACGTAATTGTCAGGCTAAACTAAGGTGGTCGGTCGACTCCCTTCGGTGAACACAGCAGACAACGTGATGTGTCTTTGTTATAAAAACAGTGCGCGTGCGGAATTGAAATATAACAACAAATACAAATAAAATAAAAGATAACAATGATTAATTTGTCTTCGAAAGATGTCACTTTGTCTCCCAATGAATAAAATGCAACATCCACTGTTGAGCGTTAATCAGACAACAACGGTTATTAGTAGCCCAGACTGATATTGGAAAGGCATAATATAAAAAAAAAATTGGTTTCTTGTTTAAACAGATGCTTAGTTAAGTGGGGAAGGATTCACACTCTTAAACTGTGGGTATTGTTCAAATTGCAACTGTCTTTTGAGACGATATCTCTTGATGGTCTGATATGGTTGTTTATTTGTGCTAGTCGTCCCTAACAAAACAGTATAAGACAGCTAGTCATCACCACCCACCGCCAACTCTTACCTACTCTTTTACCAACGAATAATGGGATTGACCGTCACATTGTAACGCCCCCGAGGCTGAAAAGGCGAGCAAATTTGGTGTAACGGGGAATCAATCCTGCAACCCTCAGATTACGAATCGAACACCCGTGGCTAGTCTCATGTGGTTGTTATTCTTTGTAATTAAGCACAAAGCTACACAATGAGCTATCTGTGCTTTGCCCACTACGGGTTTCGAAACCCGGATTCTAGTTTTGTAAGTCCGCAGGCTACCGGGGAGGAGCAGTCTGATGTGACAACATGTGACTTCAAACCGCTGCCTATTCTCATTTCTTCATACATTTTTCGTTACACATGTACACATTAATCTATTTCACTCTTGTTGCACAGTTCACGGGTTTCTATGTGTAACCCATTTTGTATTAAGAGCTTCTAAGAATTGGTTAATTTTACAAAAAGCAGAATAAAATACGTTTGTCCTTATAAACGAAAGCACATATTAGTGAACTATTGTCTTTTCCTTCTAGCCAGGATGTGGCCTGAGCTTGGCCTAGTAGTTTCTCTACCAGGCTCAAAATCAAAAAGGTCCAACATTCGAGAGTGTTGTTACTGAAACGCGTTTTGTTTTGGGGTGAATTATAGAAGTGACAGGCAATTGAAAGAGCCAGAAAAAAAAAAAGCCCTTGTTGCGGCGGGTGCGTTTTTGCTTCTTGTCTTTCCTCTGGTCAGTAGATGAAATTAAGAATGCTTTACCTCAATCGTACGCCATACAAATACCTTAAGGCACTTCGAACGTTGGTTTTCTAGGTACAGTTAAAAAAAATCACTCTGTTCTGTTAATTGTTATTTATCGAAAACGTTGCACTGCAATAAAAAAATAAACCTTTTTTCTAAGTCCCTGGTTATTTCTTGTGTTTATTCTCTAGTTTGAAACTTCACTCTTGCTGTAATCCTTGTCATCTTGTGGATGAAAACCAAGACCATGTATGAACCAGGTTGCCAGGCGGCTTTGTTAAATCAATATTTACGTCACCCTTACGAAAGATACGTCGTGCTCCCTTCTGACCAACATCTACAATCTATACGATGCACCCTGCCTCTAAGGCCGCGTGTACTTTTAGCCTAAATCTCCTGAATAAGACAGCTGCATATTCGGTTTCAGCTTTACAAATATCCACATGTCTTCTCTGATAAGTGGTTTGTTTGTTTGATTTTTGCTGCATAAAAAAGTTAGCACAGTGTGCTATTTATGGTCTGCCAACCTGAGGTATCGAAACTCGATTTTTAACGTTGTAAGACTACGGACTTACCGCTGAGACATTAGGGAGGCGTTCGACAAACATTAAGGTATTATCCTTGTCTCCTTGAGAAGAGTCAAATAGTATATCTTTTTTGTTTTAAACATTTTATTAAATTGTGGTATACTACATTTATTTATATTTTGATTTATTGTTTTGGAATTAAGCACAAAGCTACTCTGCTTACCTTGGGTATCAAATTCCAGTTTCTCGCGGTGTGGGTTGGCAGACATACCGCTGTGCCACTGAGGGGCATTTTACTTTGTACTTATGGAAAAGCTATTAAGTTTATCTGGCATATCCTTGATTTTTTGCTACTGACCAGATGGAAGCACAGTCAGTCAACAACATCGCCTACAACCTTAGCTACGGGATTGATTGCCATTCTCATAACCCATCCAGAGCTTGGAGCACTGATTCGAACCATGCTCGTCGGCTCCATCTCCCACAAAGCCAGTTCGCTCCCCTCATACCAAATGTAATAATTATTAGAGACTTCAAGGATTAACGTCGTGTTAATATCTTAATAGCGATACGTCCAATTAGGCCTAACGAGATTTAAAAAACGAGCTCAGAGATACCAACCGTATGTATTTATTTTGTAAATATGTATCTTTTAATGTGCTTGTTCTTTTGGTTTTAGAAAATGCTAGACTCATTACCATTACCGTTACCATTACCCGGGTAGTTAGTTTAATTTTAGACACTTTTATTTTTGTGTAAATGACAATATTTGAAATTAGAGACTCCTAAAATAATTTAGTTTGGTTTGTGTCGAATTTCGCACAAAGCTAAACGAGGGCTATCAGCACCAGCCATCCCTAATTCAGTAGTAAAAGTCCAGAGAGAAGGCAGCTTGTCATCACCACCCACCGCCGTCTCTTGTTCGACTATTCTTTTTACCAATGAATTGTGGGATTGACCGTCATGGCTGAAAGGACGAATATGTTTGGTGGAACGGAGATTCGAACTTGCGACGAGCAGATTGCGAGTCGAGCGCCCTCTAACCAGTTAGCCATGTCGAAACACAGATGAGTCCTTTGAAGCTTTCTTTTTTCTGTTCAAAAGAACTCGTTAAATGTATTTGAATTGAATTAAATATTTTTTTTATTTTCGAGAATAAAACAAAAAATGCTGTTTTATTACTTTTTTCTAATCCATTGTATAGTGACTCAAAATGGAGACGTGTCTGACTCAAAATGGAAGACGTGATAAAAAATTAGGAAGTTTATCCCTGAAAGGGTGAAAGTCAATGTTCAACTCTATGGTCGCTGGACGTCATGATCTCACACAATAACACTTTAAAATGTGATATTTTAAAGATAAAATGCATATATATATGCTGTGGTTGTTGAACATGAAGTTTGTCTTCATCGTGGTGAATTTTATGTGAACATAAAGTTTGTCTTCACCCATTAATAAACATTCCCAGCAATCAATTAGCAACCCCATATACAAACAAATGGCCTAAGCATGGGCAACCCAATATCACCAGTTGTAGCCATTATTTTTATGACACAAGTTGAAACACAAGCAATTAACACAGCATTACATCCACCACTATACTGGTACAGATATGTAGACGACACGATTGCGGGATTCACATCTACAGAACACACACTTAATTTTTTAAATCACATTAACTCTATACATCCCAACATTAACTTCACATGTGAATAGGAAGAAAGCAATCAAATATCATTTCTTAACCTCAAAATTATAATAACCGATACACAATTTAAAACAGAAATCTACCAAAAAATCACCCATACTGGACCATACATTCCTTGGAACTCAGCACATGAAACAAAACAAAAACTCAACAAACTAAGAAACCAAATAAACACAGCCATAAAACTATGCTCACCAGATAAAATTAACGATGAATTAGACAAAAAAAAACAATACTTCATCAACATCAATAAGTTTCCTCCACAAACCGTAGAAAACATTATACGCACACACCTAGACAAAAAGCAAAATCAACCAAAAAAAGTAAATATATCTCACGAATCAAAAAATCACGAAACCATATACTGCTGCATACCATATATTCCCAACATCAGCAGAAAAATAACCAACATTTGGCAAAAACTAGTAACAAAATATTACATTCCAGTTAATACCAAATTTATTCAAAAACCAAACACTAAACTGAGGTCTATACTATGTAAAAACTACACTGACAAACACCAATATTATTTATAAAATACAATGTGATAAATGCCACGACTTCTATATTGGAGAAACAAGTAGAAAAATGGAAACCAGATTCAAAGAACACAAAAAGTTACCTTGACATGTTTTCGCACACAGCAAATAAAATAAACACAACATAACCATAGAAAACACCCAAATACTAAATAAAGAAACAAACAAACAAACAAACGCAAAATTAAAGAAGCCTTACTTATACAACAACTCAAGCCCAAAATAAACCAATAAAAAGGAACACCTTTATACCTATATTAATAAGTATATCCAACATCTAAGCACGCCCTCTACATTCCTACACTCAATTACACAACCGCCTTCAAACAGTGATCAGTTATCGGTCAGTTACCCCTTTCTTTCCATGTGAACCTGACTATGACCGAAGAAGGTCGAAACGTTTTTCGATCATCTATATAGTTTTCTATCCATACTAGCCGTTTTACGTATATATTTTTTTCTATAAGTGGGTTTTCTCATCACCACGGATTATTTCAAGTAATATCTCGTGATGCGTTTGTAAGTGTATCGGAAAGCCGTATTCATATACAACGTTTTCCGGAGACAAATACTGATAGACTCTCTTGTCCGGTATAGTAGGCTTAATAGTTTGCTCCTATCTCATTGATTATATTCGATTTACACTTGAGGAAATCGTGTATCTTATCTCTAAGCCTATCAGAAATGTTGTAAGAAAAAGGGGAGAAAACAAAGTACAGACACATCAATCAATAATCATCTTTAGGCTTATGACTCAGTATCCGTGGACAACGACCTTTAAAGTAACTTGAAGCTTTAGCTGTAGATCGAAAAAAAAGTAAAGTAAAAAAAATACACGAAACTTAATTTCTTAATTTGCATAATAATTTTTTCTTGTGTTTTCTTCCCCTGACCTCCATCTTTACGTGCATTCAAAGTTGCCACTGCTCCACGCCTCGTGCTTTACACTTGCCTTCAGTATAACGACGAACTTAATTTCCAAATGGTCAAGATATAAGTTCCAATTGTTTAACCTTTCAGTGGCTCATCAGGTAGTCTGTGAGCTTATAACTCTAAAATCGGAGCTTTAATACCTACTGTGAAGTTCTGTGTTTAACAACAAATAATGCCTCCCAGTGGCACAGCGGGATATCTGCGGATTTATATAACTGTAATTCGGATTTTGATACACGTGATGGGCAGACCACAGATAGCCCCTTTTTGCAGCTTTGTGATTAATACAAACAACATTAAACAAAGTACTTTGTATTACCTGGCAGTAGCGTAAAGTTTAACATATTTCAGTGTGTCATCTAGTGGTAACATAAACTTCAATACATTTTAGTTTGGTTTGTTTTTTTTAAATTTCGCGCAAAACTACACAAGGGCTATCTGCGCTAGCCGTCCCTAATGTAGCAGTATAAAACTAGAGGGAAGGCAGTAATATTATAACGCCCCACGGCTGAAAGGGCGATCATGTTTGGTGTGACGGGGATTCGAACCCGCGACCCTTATATTACCAGTCGAGTGCCTTAACCACCTGGTCATATATTTTAGTATACCATTTAGTGCCAGGTTAAGTTTTAATGTACTTTCGTGTTATGACTTCAGATAGTAATGTAAGTTCAATATGTTTTATGACATCAGATAGTAATGTAAGTTCAATATGTTTCAGTTTGTTGCCATTTTTACAATTTGAGTCCAGTTTGATATTTTATGTTCATTGTTGTCTTGCCATCTGGTGGCAAGACTTCTCTTTAGACTCTATAATATCTAACAATAGTTATCTCTAGACTCTACTATATTGAATTAAGCATTCTTACATAAAAATAAAGAAAATAAACACATATTTTTAGAGTCTTCTACAGGTGGAAAGATAAGAGCTGCGCATTTTACACAAAACTAGAGGGCGCTGTCATTTGGGTTACATGAGAAGCACAGGTAGCATAATTATTTTTTTTAGATTTGTTAATCTATATTTATTTATATGTATGAATTGATTTACATTTATCTCAAAATTTTTCAGGTGTTACATTTTCCACAGCGTATGCTCTAGCTACTTAAGAAACATTGTTTTACGAGTTAACAAAAATGATCTTCTTAGAGCGGGTGTGGTTAACGGCCAGGACTGTGAATCAACCAATAGAGAAAGACAAACCAATAGAGAAAGACAAACCAATAAAGAAAGACAAACCAATAGAGAAAGACAAACCAATAGAGAAAGACAAACCAATAAAGAAAGACAAACCAATAGAGAAAGACAAACCAATAAAGAAATCGCGCTCCAAACTTTGGGACAGTAAATGCGTTATAAGAGTGACGGTGAAATCCCTCTCTTCGATTAGAGTAGCTCAGGTGTTCCCTAACTGCATTTCATAAAGTCTGTCACTTCAAAATAAGGAACACTCAGCGTACATAGCCTTCTAGTAACTTTGCGTGAACTTCAACAAATAACGGAAAACACTGGATCTCTGATATACTCTTGCAAATGATTGAACAAAGTGGTTATTTAACTAAACCAGAGACTAAACTAAATATAAGACCACCACAAAGCTGTGGTTAGTTCCAAGTTATACTGAAAACAAAAGTCCATAAACATGCAACCAATTGTTTTAGACTTAGCGTTTGGTGACCCTGGTGTCCCCTGGTGTGTCAGAGTTAAGAATATGTATTTACGGTACTAAAATTAAAAGTTCGAGTCCCAGCTTAGGTTGTCCATTATGTGGCGTTGCGATGAAACAACGAATACAGGCGTCACTAGATTGTCTACGATACAAGTTTAGTGTGACAACCTTTGTTAACACTTATTTTAGAAAAATACGGGAAATGGCTTAACTTCTGACTAAGTAGATAAAAAAAATAATTTAATAAGAGAATTAATAAAAGAAGATTCTAGAACTTTGAGTTCTACAATCGAAAGTTTTAAACATTTATTTGTACGACCTTCCTTGTCGGTGAAAGATATTCTAACTTAGGAAAGAGCCTTTCTTTGGTTGAAATAAAATATTTCTTATAACCTAACAATCGGTTTGACTTTACAGTTGGTATTGTTGTTTCGGAAATGTTCTGATTCTCCGCTAGGATATAAAATATTTACCTAGAGTTGAGGCTTTCGACTTGTAATCTGAGGGTCGCGGGTTCGAATCCCTGTCGCACCAAACATTATCGCCCTTTCAGCCGTGGGGGCGTTTATAATGAGTCGGTCAATCCCAATATTTGATGATAAAAAGTAGCTCAAGAGATGGCGGTGGGTGGTGATGACTAGCTGCCTTCCCTCTAGTCTTACGCTGTTAAATTAGAGACGGCTAGCCTTCGTGTAGCTTTGCGCGAAATTAAAAAAAAAAAAAAATCTCGAGTTGAAACTGTGTACGCATTTAGTAGCAATTTTAAGGTGGTTTTAGTTCGAAAGTAAAACGAAAGATGTCAGCAAAGGGAGTTAAAAGCCACGATCCCAGCAACGAGGCGTGGTTACATCTGAATATCTGAATATAAAGTAATCGATCTCGCTTTCGATTTTTTTTTTAGTTGTAAAGTAAGTAAACTTTACAAGAACTTCGACTAGTCTTTCTCGTTAGTGTCACACACAAACAAATCTTTAAAAAACCTGTTTATGTCTTTTTTTTTTCACGGCTCCCCACTAGTCTCCGCATTTACAACGCTCAAATCAGCGGTTGGATTCCCATCGGTGGGCTCAGCAGATAGCCCAATGTGGCTTTGCTGTAAGAAAATACAGACACAATGACTGTTGTATGGCCCCAACTTCAGTTTCTAAAGTATTCTATTAAATAATATAATTTGTAAATATTTCTAGCCTAATTTAGCAGTGAAAGCCTATTCCCTCTTGTATTTAGTTCTCCATATTGGGTTACAAATAAAAACAAAAAAATATTGTTAGTTAAAATTAGAACTAAAAATGTCTGCCTGTCTGTTTTCTTATAGCAAAGCCACACCAGGCTATCTGCTGAGTCTACAGAATGAAATCGAACCCTTGATTTAAGCGTTATAAATCCGTAGACTTATCGCTGTACCAGCGGAAGACAGTTGTAAAGGACTGTGAAAAAAAAACCCTTTAAAATTTCCTATGTAATCAAAGAAGCGTGTTTTTTTTTTTTGTATGTTCAAACTTTTGTCCAATCATATTTCTTTATACGAATTCAGATATATCTGCACATGACCACGTAGTTAACATGTTTTATTCCTAAAATATACGATGGCTGTTCCACTCTTGTTCACGCTCGTCAATACTTAAAAAAAAGAAATTGAAAGGAGGGGGGGAAGTTGAAGGGGAGAAAAAGATGTATCAGGAAAATAATGTTGGTTCATTGTAATCCAAACTTTCATTACGTCTGATTTTTGGAAGACTGAAACTAGCTGATTCCAGGCATAAAACATCTACCACGTGACTGTAAATAATCTATTTCAATGCATCTACATCTTTATGGGTGAGATGGGAATTCCTGCTGATTTTTTAAATGGGTGCATTATGCACCCATGAGTGATGTTGTTTCATGGCACTAGTGTATGTCATTTTATTGTTAAAAAACGTTTACAATATTTGATAACAATTATAATTTTCTTTAGTAGGCAAAGAAAATAAAAGTTTGTTTGTTTTTTGAATTTCGCGCAAAGTTACTCGAGGGCTATTTGCGCTAGCCGTCCCTAATTTAGTAGTATAAGACTAGAGGGAAGGCAGCTATTCATCACCTACCGCCGCCAACTTTTGGGCTACTCTTTAACCAACGAATAGTGGGATTGACCGCACATTATAACGCCACCACGGCTGAAAGGGCGAGCATGTTTGTCGCGACCGGGATGCGAACCCGCAACCCTCAGATTACGAGTCGCACGCCTTAACACGCTTGGCCATGCCGGACCCCTGCTTACTTTATATGTAACTGTAAAAAATCGCAAAAATGCCAATAATTACTGCAAAATACAAAACATGAAATTACATATTTATTTACACATATCTCCGAATGGAATCAATAAACTTTTTACGTTAAATTTGGTGAAGATCCATTAAACTGTTGACTGCCAAGTATTTCAGCTACTACAATACAACTCTAATGCTTCTTCATTTTGTTACATTTTCGTGACGCCATTTTGGATCAGAAGTGAAACAATGTGTAAGTGGGTCATATGCATGTATGGTGCTGACATCTAGCGTTGAAGTGAGGTATTATTGAGAACGAATTAACTCGTTCGTGGCACTGTGTTACCGATCGGCTTGGACGAGTTATCTCGTCTACGGCACTGAACAGGTCAAGGGAGGTAGGGGCGAAGTAGTGGGTAAAACCAAAAAAACACCCATAAAAACAACAAAACACAAAACTTAAAATCTGTATATATCTCTCAAAGGAACTTCCATACTGTATTTGGTAAAAATCCATCGAGTCGAGGGCGAAATATTTATATACACATACAATAAACACCACTATTATATTTATACGGATTAGCCCTAATGATTTTTTTAATTATCGAAAAAACTTAGCATGTTTAAAAAAAAAAACCTGAACCCCTACAGAATATTTCACTTTCCTTAAGTCTTTGTTTGTTTGTTTTGAATTTCGCGCAAAGCAACACGAGGGTTATCTGCGTCCTTAAGTCTTTATGTTTGGATTAGTTACCGTATAAAATAAAGGTTGAAGATTGTTGTATCAAGGCAAGCTTCCTTTAAGTCTGGTTTGTATGACGTTATTTTGGATTAAGTTAAACTGTCAAGTTAACACAGTTCAGTGATATTATGATTAAGGGATACTTATGACTTAATTTACCCTGATAAAGAAGTTTGAAATGTGAACGCATAAAAGGAAGGAAATCTCGCTCCTGAAATCCTAAATGATAACGTTTGCTTCGGTAACGTTTGGCAAGTAATAGTATGGAAAACCATTGTATTTGTACAGAGGCAGCAGCCACTAAATGCGATAATGGTTTGGTGGCTAGAGCACAGGAAGCGAAATGTTGTGGTCGAGGGTTCGAATCCCCTCACTGAATATGCTCATTCTTTTAGTTGTGGGTGTGTGGTAACGTAACAGTCAGTTCCATTATACGTTGGAAAAAGAGCAGCTTGGTGGATGATATGCTGGTAAGTTTGACCCTGAATGTCATCTTCAGTGCAAAACGACAATATTATGGAAATCCTTTAAAGTTGAAGTTTCTCATGAGATGGATAACACTCAATCAGCAGCATCTGCTACATGTTCGACTTTGCTCAGAATAACTGAATACCTAAAGGTCTGAAACATATTCATCGCTCGAATATTGCAACTTCAGATAAGTCGTACTGTGCAATAACTGCAGGGTCACGTCTGACCCATTTCAGGTGGGAATTAAGCTCGTGTTATACTCGTATTGAGAAAAGAAGAGTTTTCTTGTGCCGTTTTTTTGTCCATGTTTTCTAAGTTACGGTTTGTCATGTTTTGAATTTCGCGCAAAGCTACGCGAGGGTAATCTGCTCTAGACATCCATAATTTAGGAGTAAGAAACTAGAGGGATGGCAGCTACTCATCAACACCACCCACCGCCAACTCTTGGGCTACTCTTTTATCAACAAATACAGTCCCTTTACAACCTCCTCTAGCCATCTGACCATACAATCCCTTTACAACCTCCTATAGCCATCTGACCATACAATCCCTTTACAACCTCCTATAGCCATCTGACCATATAGTCCCTTTACAACCTCCTCTAGCCATCTAGCCATACAGTCCCTTTACAACCTCCTCTAGCCATCTAACCATACAGTCCCTTTACAATCTCCTCTAGCCATCTGACCATACAGTCACTTTACAATCTCCTCTAGCCATCTGACCATACAGTCACTTTACAACCTCCTCTAGCCATCTGACCATACAGTCCCTTTACAACCTTCTCTAGCCATCTGACGATACAGTCCCTTTACATCCTCCTCTAGCCATCTGACCATACAGTCCCTTTACAACCTCCTCTAGCCATCTGACCATACAGTCCCTTTACAATTACAAATATATTTGACAATTTGAAACATTACTTTTTCTTTTACTCTATCTTCATATATCGACAGGTTCAAATATCTCAAAATTAGTCATATTATTAATTAAAATACGGAAGTTTATTTACATTATAGAAACAGAAAAAGCAGTAATTAAAGTGTGAAATTTGTACTTTCACTGAATCATTAGATGAGTACTGTACACACTAAAATATTCACTGAATCATTAGATAAGTACTGTACACACTGAAATATTCACTGAATCATTAGATAAGTACTGTACACACTGAAATATTCACTGAATCATTAGATAAGTACTGTACACACTGAATTATTCACTGAATCATTAGATAAGTACTGTACACACTGAATTATTCACTGAATCATTAGATAAGTACTGTACACAATGAAATATTCACTGAATCATTAGATAAGTACTGTACACACTGAAATATTCACTGAATCATTAGATAAGTACTGTGCACAATGAAACATTCACTGAATCATTAGATAAGTACTGTACACACTGAAACACTCACTGAATCAATAGATAAGTACTGTGCAAATGAAACATTCACTGAATCATTAGATAAGTACTGTGCACAAAGAAACATTCACTGAATCATTAGATAAGTACTGTACACAATGAAACATTCACCGAATCATTAGATAAGTACTGTACACACTCACACATTCACTGAATCGATAAATAAGTACTGTACCCAATGAAACATTCACTTAATCATTAGATAAGTACTGTACACACTTAAATATTCACTGAATCATTAGATAAGCACTGTACACACTCACACATTCACTGAATCATTAGATAAGTACTGTACACACTCAAACAGTCACTGAATCATTAGATAAGTACTGTACACACTTAAATATTCACTGAATCATTAGATAAGTACTGTACACACTCAAACAGTCACTGAATCATTAGATAAGTACTGTACACACTTAAATATTCACTGAATCATTAGATAAGTACTGTACACACTCAAACAGTCACTGAATCATTAGATAAGTACTGTACACACTCACACATTCACTGAATCATTAGATAAGTACTGTACACACTCACACATTCACTGAATCATTAGATAAGTACTGTACACACTTAAATATTCACTGAATCATTAGATAAGTACTGTACACACTCAAACAGTCACTGAATCATTAGATAAGTACTGTACACACTCACACATTCACTGAATCATTAGATAAGTACTGTACACACTCACACATCCACTGAATTATTAGATAAGTACCCTCATATTGCGAGTCCAGCGCCCTAACCATCTGGTTTTCTCGGGCCTTATTTCAGTGATGTAAGTTTATAAGGCTCCCTTTACAGCTGTGTTATACTCTGTACAATAATACGTCATTATTTTCGCATGCCCCCCTTCTTCCCCACAAGGGATTATAACGCTGAAACACTCGTGACGTTTATTGTGTAGTTTTGTGCTCAATAACAAACGAACATAAGAAACAAAGAAAATAAATCAATACTTCCACGTATGGGGGGAGGTAAAATCTTAACCCCCCAGCTTCAGAATACGTGCAGAACAAACAGTTGGTAGCGATGGCATCGTGAAAGAAAACTTCGGAACAAAACTTGATAGGAGTTATAAAATCAAACTGGTCACCATTTCTAAACTATGATCATTCTTTTCTTTACAGGTTGAGGATCGTCTGGGCCATCATAAAATCACAGTACTTATCTCTACTGAATGAAGGACAGATTAGGCTTAGATACCCTTGGGTTTTATGGAATAAGAGCTGCACATGGTTGACATGAAGGATATTACACCTGCCCACAGGATTTAGGAGATTGCGGCCGAGTTGAACAACACGCGACGGCAGATGTTTTAAACATAAACCTCGTGCGAGAATGAAACAGACTAAAGGTTTATAGTCTTGCTCACTTATGACAGTCATTGTTCAGTGAAAGCCAAAAAAAAAAAAAAACTGCTGTAGTAGAACTTCAGAGGGAATTCACTTTTTCTTTCCTCCGAAATCCAACGCGCGTGAGCCACACGTACGTCACCGTTGTGCTACGTGTGCACAGCTGTCTCTCGATAATTGATAGCACAACAAATCATTTCGAAGCTGATATAAACTGACTCTCTGATAACAGTTGTTAAGTGTTTAATGTATCTGATCTTCTCTCTCAGTGCATAAAATGACTCGTAAAAAAGATTAACAAAACATGATTATACTAATTCGTTTCGTTTTATTATTTCAACAAAGCCAGTGAAGGATTATCAGTGGACAGCTGTCCTAATTTTAATCTTACGGTGCGTTTACTCTAACGATTCACCCAACTTCTATATTTATGTTATTGGTGATTTTCTTAAAAAAAAAAATTGTGCTACTTAATTATTGGTTTGATTCTAATTCATTTTATTTTAATTTAGTTATTTTTAGAAGATGGCGTCTTTTCAGATATGAAATTGTAAACAAAATACATTACTCTGTGTGTGATTTCTTAGAGCAAAGCCACTTCGAAGTGAGCTATGTGCTGCGTCCACCGAGGGAAAACTAACGCCTGATTTTAGCGTTGTAAATTCGTAGAATTTCCGCTGTTCCAGTGGGGAACAAATATATTACCATGAAGGACTATGCTTATTTTTATGCCTCAGTTAAAGAAACTGAAAAAGTGATAAATTAATATGAAAGTACCGTATTCTGGATATATTTATATATAGCAATAGAAATATATACATAAAAGCTAGGAACATTAGATTGGTTTGTTTTGAATTTCGAGCAAAGTTGCACGAGGGCTATCTGCGCTAGCCGTCCCTAATTTAGCAGTTTAAAACTATAGGGAAGGCCGCTAGTCATCACCAATTCTTGGGCTATTCTTTTACCAGCGAATAGTGGGATTGACCTTCACATTACAATGCCCTCACGGCTGATAGCATATTTGGTGTGACAGGGATTCGAACCAGCGTCACTCAGATTATACTGCTAAAAACAGGGTTTTAATGCCCGTGGTGGGCAAAGCAAAGATATCCCTTCGTGTAGCTTTGTGCTTAATAATAAACAACAACAAAAACTACTTTGCTCCCCAGTTGCACAGCAATATATCTATGCACTCACACCACTAGAAGAAACTTGGTTTCGATTCCCGTGGTAGGCAGAGCACAGATAGCCCATTATGTAGCTTTGTGCTTCATCACAAACAAACTTACTAATTTTTTTTTTAAAATTAGACTATCATGAAGAATAATTAAATATTTAGGACAAAAAACATCTCTAGAGTATGGAGCTGGGCGTAGCCTAGTAGTTGGTGTCACCAGACTGTGGGTCCAAGGGGTAATTTTTTGCGTATCGTTGTTATGCATAACACCCACACACATTAGTGTCACAGTTAAGTCTAGCTACTTGGACACGCGAGGTTAGTCAAAGGGTTATCGTGGGTTCTATTAATCATATACCTTCTCATTACTCTGTTAGCTTAGTGATAGTAAGCTTGAAGGTTTATTACACTACAATTTGAGGCCAGTCTTTGCGGGGGACATAGCCCATTCTGTAACATGTGTCTGAAAATAAACAACTAAAAGTGGGGGTTTATTTAGAAGCAAACAGCCTGTGAACATCCATTCTCTGTTGAGTGTGATGGAACCCCAAAATTTAGCGATTTAAGCAGTCAACGAAACGGAATACTGTAGAAATTCTTTCTCTAGTCTTTTCACGCATAAAATCATACGCATCCCCTTCTTCATTTTGTCCCGTTTCGGTTTAGGGACTTACAGAGCAAAAATCTGAGGTTCGATTCCTTGTGGTCAACAAAGTTCTTTGTGAAGCTTATCACTACGAAACCACCAAGAACTGTTTCGACTTCCTTTTTTAAAAATCATTAGCCATTCTGATATCATGATACGTCATAAACATTCATGACCGACATCACGTTGAATCATAAGCCTCTATGAACTGGGCTATACATCTTATCCTTTTGTTCTGCTAACTTTAGATCAGACGAGGGAAAAAAAAACACGTGTTTATTGCTCTGATCCTCGTGTACATCAGTTCTGTCTGTTAGGATAAGATTTCACTATTCCTTTCCCCTGGTGTACTTTTTAATGTCGGTAGTAAGTGCGTCTGATATTTTGAAGTATCGGTTTGCTTGTTGAAAGCAAATCATTCTTGTTTTCAGCTTTCCTTGTTGTTCGGCATGAAGCAACTTAACGGGTTATTTGTCATGTGCCCACCATCACCAGTGTCGAAACATGGTTCCCAGTGTTGCAAGTCGTCAGAAATTATTGATAAATCCTTGGTGGGAATGTAGTTGTGACTGTAATTGTGACTCTCGGTGTAAGTAAAATTGTGACTCTATCCAGTGTGTGTATGTGACTCTCTATCCAGTGTTTGTATGTGACTCTTTATCCAGTGTACGTATGTGACTCTCTATCCAGTGTTTGTATGTGACTCTTTATCCAGTGTACGTATGTGACTCTCTATCCAGTGTTTGTATGTGACTCTTTATCCAGTGTACGTATGTGACTCTCTATCCAGTGTACGTATGTGACTCTCTATCCAGTGTTTCTATGTGACTCTTTATCCAGTGTTTGTAATGTGAGGCTCTATGCAGTGTTTATATGTGACTCTCTATCCAGTGCGTCTTGTGGTCCTGTAGTCAAATCAAGCACGAATGGGGTAACTAAAATTTGAATTTTATTTTTAATAACTTTGTCTGTGATGAGGAATAGATAAATGAAATTGAGAATGTGTTTATATTTATATAGAGAGTCATTTAGATGTTTCAAATGTTATCTAACAAGTTTAGTCTAAACTTCCAGTCTTTGAAAGGTTTTTAACCCTCGTTCTTTGAACAAAACCTGTCTCCGGTTAAATAATGACCATATTTTATGGACAAAACCTGTTTTTAGTCTTCTGATAAGATTTCTGGGTCTGTTAGGAGTATATAATTTAATTATGGTTCTCAGTGTTACTGATGAATCAGACAAGTGTGCTTTCGTATGTTGCACATTCTTCTCTGAGTGAACTTTTTTTCTCGGTTTTGTCCTCTGGCTAGTGAAACCCAAGATGAAAATTTATCCATATGATGCATGCTCTTGTAGTCATACTTTTCCAAATTGGCCTATTCTCTGCTGTATTCATTATCGTTCTACGTTTGTATATTATTTCATGACCTTGCGTTGACCAGTCCTGACCTGTTCCTTCACATTCTGAAGCAAATTCTCATTGTATGTAACCTATTACCACATTCAATACCCATTTAATGCTCTTGATGTTTTCAGTGGATTTCACTCCTCTTCATCTATCTTGACCTCACTAACCTTGACCAGTTCTAGTCTTTGTATTAATGCTTCCTCTACCTAGTACTAGTGTAGTGGATTAGATATAGTCATGATTGATCTGAGTGGTTCTTCGTTGTCTAGGATCCTTTGTTATATAGCAACGATACTCCATCCAATTCACATGTCCAGAATATCACAGGCTGTTGGTTTGGCTACTCGTGTTGCTATTCTTAGCATCACTGAAGTTGTGGACCCCATACTTCAATCTGGTAATAACTTCACTGCTTCTCTCATCTTATTTATGCAAATCCTTTACTGGACTTTCTGGGCTGTGTCATCTACAATGGTTTCTTTTTTACATGCTCACAATGTTCAGACATTGTTATTCTTCGGTTCATCACAAGACCCATAAATGTAACAGAGTTCTGATATAGAAAATTTCTGTTTGCATTTCTAAGCACAAAGAAAGAGATGTCTAGTCGGTTGAGATCTGAGAGACAAAACCCCACAAGATGTACCTGGTTGGATGGACTGTTATATGTGTCCTACTGGAAGAGGCGTTTGGTGAATTCTTGTTGACCTTCCAATGCTTCTATTGGCATGTGTGAGATACTTGTACATTGTGTCACTCCAGGACCATCCAGTATGCTGACCAGATATGAAGAAGAGGACAAGTCTCAAAAGGAATGTTTGTGACAAGCCAAAGATGACTTCTGAAATTTCAGGTTTTCTTTGACCAACTTTCAAGTAACAGTTTCTACTGTACAGAAAAGAAACGGGCAAGTCTCAAAGGGAATGTTTGTGGCAAGCCAGAGTTGACTTCTGGAATTTCAGGTTTTCATTGACCAAATTTCAAGTAACAGTTTCTACTGTACAGTAAAGAGGAGACAGGTCTCAAAGGGAGTGTTTGTGGCAAGCCAGAGTTGACTTCTGAGAATTCAGGTTTTCGTTTACCAACTTTGAAATGACAGAGAAACCAGTATATTAAAAATATATATAATAACACTTTTTATTCGAAATCAACAGATGCTCTCCCTTGAGCTTGGAGATTCAGATGTCAATGAACTAGATCTTTGAGCTCTTTTGTCATTCTCCTTGATGTAACATTTTGTAAAGATGACCTTATGAACTTTGTTTGTGACATGCACTTATTTTGATACTTCTAGTTCTTTTGTTTGCGATGAAATATCCAAATTTCTGGCTAAGTTTACACCGAAACTTCAGATATCTTGATGGCTTATAACGCTAAAAATTGGGTTTTGATATCCGTAATTGTCACAGAGCAAATATCCCTTTGTATAGCTTTGTGCTTAACAATAAACAAAGACGACAACTTCAGATTGTCTTCTCTTATGTGTTTAGCACCACACATTTAGAACAATTTTGGAGCTTAAAACCAGTTGTAAAATCAACATAGGCGTATAACACAGGATTGTGAACTAACATAAGCGTTTAGCACCTTTGCGAGACATTGTAATGGTTTCGATAATACGATATTGTTGTTATGTGCTTATTATTAGACTATCACCAGAGGAACACTAACTTAGTTGGAGTGCTATATTACTGGATTCCCTTATAATGTCTTATTGTACGTTACATAAATTCAAACAATGTTTCTGAGAGTGACACATTCGTGTCGTTCGCAGTACGTAAGTCGCTGCGTTAACAGCGCCAGGATTATTACATTACGTACTGAGGCAGTTATAGTCAAAAGTTTCGAAAACCAAACAATTCAGTGAAATGAAACTTCCTGTTTTCGACATTATAAGATAACATAATCTGGAGTACAGTAATCTACATATTAAAATCCGGTCAACTTCGTGTTAATCGGATCTCCGAAAGAAGAGGTTCCGTCTCGGATAATCACTTATCCTGTCCGTGCTTCACCGAGCGGAACGAAGCCTAGCATAGAAACGTCAACGAGACAACCAGGAAGGCGAACACATTGGAAGTGTTCTGATACACGAATAACCCTACAGTAGTATATTCGTATATTTAAAGCTTACTGTCATGTTCGTGAATAGCAGGGCTGTTGCAAATGAAGATTTAATCTTATAGCGATTACGTGTCAGGTCTCGCGCTCGCAAGGGAACTTTGTGCAGAGCGTGAAAAATCTATCAGTTTTCGTAAAACTAGCATTGATCTGGCCCTAATCGAATAAAGCCATTAAACGACGTGAATTATCATGTTTATTCGTATGACGTATTCGTCAACTACGTAACACATTCGTCAGACTCGTAGTATCCCACTATTCGTTGGTAAAAGAGTAGCCCAAGAGTTGGCGGTGGGTGGTGATGGCTAACTGCCTTCCCTCTAGTGTTACACTGCTAAATTAGTGATGGTTAGCACAGATAGCCCTCGTGTAGCTTTGCGCGAAAGTTAAAATAAACCAAACCAAGCAAGACTCATAGTAACCCGTATTCGTCAGTTACATAATACATCTGTCTGACTCATAGTACCACACATCGATCAGATCCACGACACATTTATTATGCCCATAACACCATAAATTCCACATGCTCATAAGATTACACATCTATCGGAACCATAATAGCACACATTTATTAGGCAAACAAAATCATACATTTGCCGGACCCGTGTACATTTTAGATCCAAAACACCATAAACATACACATATATATACGAGATTAACACGCTACACAAACACATATATATCAGACCCATAATTTCACGAGATGTTGGCTCACTACACTAATGTTTAGCAGAGTAACAGTCACACCATAAGACAACCTATACGTAGGGTACAAGTTACGTATGTGATAACTATGACACTAAGAATACGCGGAACCCACAACAATAAAGGTGTCCTGATAACGGTACACTAATTCAGATCATAATATATGATGTACCAGTAGGCTTAACAATTTTGTGTAGATGTACATTATGCTAATACACCAGTAGACTGACAACATCACGTTAATACATCAGTAGTCTTCAAAATAACTATTTATAAACGTAATGAAGTGGTTATATTTGAAAGGAATGTACTACAAAGTTGCTCAACAACACTGTTAAGTCATTCTCATTAAACTCTAAACCCAACGAGTTTCTCAAACCTAACAACTGTGATAAAAACCACATTAAACCAGAGGTGTTTTTCTCGCTTTATTCTTAATTCCTCTGTAATAAATTTCAAATTAAAGGACTACAAAAATAGAATGTTATGGACTGACTCATGTCATTGCCCAAGAGGCCTTTCGTACACTACCAGAACATTCATGGACTAGTTAAGTGGAATGTAGAAAACAACAAGAATATAAAAACACACATATAGTGGTATTATATGAATTGTTTAAAGTTGTATTATATTAATTGTTTTTTCTAACCATACATTAAGTAAGACCTAGGATCGTAACATTCAAACCGAACTGCTCCATGTGCGACATCTGTTCTTAAAGAAGAAATATCCAGAATTTATGCGCAGCCAATCAACAAATCCTGATTTTCATCTTCTGATGAGAGGAAAACAAACAATTTGCATCAATCTTCGAAGTGTGGAGATGCATCGCGGTTCGAACCCTGGCCCTGCCGCTTCAAAAAGAAAGGAATACGTGTCAATAGCAATGCTATATTTTAGTTCTGACTAAGACTACACTATAACACGTTGTAGTAAACATTCTGACTTATACTACACTATAAGACGTTGTAGTAAACACATTTTATCTTAAAATTAAATCAGTCAAAGGTTGATGCATCATAAATAAATTGATTTGAACTTTTTTAAAACAGAAAGATAAAATATACTTAATCAACCAGTTCTTGCCACTAGGCAGACGAAGGCAGATTCTCAAAATTTTGATTTAGATGAATCGTTAAAACAAAGAAAGAAGTTAATTCAAACCTCAATTTTTCTTGACAAACACGGTACATAACAAACAATAATTACCACCCAATCAACTAGTCATCAAACACAGATTATATACCAAATTTGTCCATTCAAAGAAACAAAACAAACAAACTCTAACTAATCTGTGGCTCTGGAAGATAGATGGATTTGTCAACTTGTAAAAAGTATTCAGAGGCGAATTGACAGTTATTAGAAATACATTTATTTTTGTAAATGTCTTCTTGTCCAAGCAGTCTAATACATCGATGCAAATGTCTTCGTGACATCTCACCAACGAATCGATTTAAAACGTCAGCCATCTTGAATATTATACAAATTCCTTAACAAACGAATGCAATGTGCACCGTGTAACGTGACTATTGATAGTCTGACCAGACGTGACCTAACAGTAAGCCTGATTGGTCTATGAATCCTAGGATTCGTTGTTTGTGTCCAGAAGTAATAAACATGCACTTAGTGAGTAATAAGAGTGACCGACAAATCCTAGTTTTCAGTCGGATTGGAGTAACCCACGAGTTGATGGAGGGTGTTGTTGACTAGCCGCCTTCCTTCCAAGTCTATCAGATTAAAATTAGGGACAAGTATTTGCTGGCAATCCTCTTGCGAAATTCTGAAACGAACAAACATTTATGTCCAGTCGCAACTTTTAGAAATTATTATATACAATGATTGACGTCACTAGAGGGAGCCACAACAACTTTACTCCATCTAAAACATTGCTTGCTTTAGTAGCTCACAGTTTCAGATATGAGAAAGTGACATATCATGTTACAATACTCTTTTTTACCTAAATAAAAACATTTCTTTATTTTCATTGATAGTCAGAAAAAAATCGTAAGTACCTTTACCAACTTTCCTTTTAAGCATCCCTCTTTAAATAAACAGTATCACCATTATCATATTCTCAAGACTGAAGGTGTTGAAAAAAACAACTAACAAGTTTAAGTTGACAAAAACTGGTTTCGCTCGTCAACACGAGTGTGTTATGCTGTTCGATCAATTTTTTATAGGGAGTTCTACTTGCCAAATTTAAACAGAGTCAGCGCGGTAAGGTAAAATATGGTAATCGCAGGAACGATTCAGAATTCAGTGATACCACGTGCGCTCGCCCTATCAGGCGTTCACTTATAGTCACATCACAGTAGCTCACTTTGATATTGACGTCATCGTCAAAAACAATTTCTTATTTTTATTTTGCGCAAAGCTACACGAGGACTACCTGCGCTAGCTGTTCCTAATTTAGCAGTGTAACATTAGAGGGAAGGTAACTAGTCATCACCACCCATTGCAAACTCTTGGGCTATTCTTTTATCAACGAATAGTGAGATTGACCGTCACATTATAACACCCCGACGGCTGAAAGGGTGAACATGTTTGGTGTGATTCAGATTCGAATTTGCGACCTTCGCATTAGGATTCGAGTACCTTAACCACCTGGCCATGCCGAGATAACCAAAAGTAAATCCGTTTATAAACCATTTCATTTATAAAAGCATGTATTTAAGTGACTCGACTTCCCAAGTATTTCTGTAAGATGTGAGGAAGAAAAGCCAGTTTGGTTTGATTCGTACTAGTTTTTTTGTAATTAATTAAATATTTATTTCGTACTGTAGTGGTTTTAAATATGCATTACTTCAGGCCGAGAAAATTATGTTACTGAATGCCGCGTGAGTTTATAGAGATGGGTTTCTGTGAGCTTATATTCTGTACTTATTTACAAACTAGCGAAAATATCTGGTTTCGCACTGGTTATTTGGCTAACTATTTTACTAAGTGTATAAAATTTATCATACAAAAGCAAAGCCACATCGGGCCATCTGCTTGATCCACCTAAGGGAATCGAACCCCTGATTTTAGCTTTGTAAATCCATAGACTTAAAATCGTTTATGAATTAAACTGTTTTTTTGTTACAAGCCTCTTTAATCAATAGAGTCTCTTAGTTAAGAAATCAGCAAATGTTTTTCCAGTTTCATTGTCTGGATATTTAATTTTTTACTTTCAGTGCATAGACTAGCAACAATATTAGGTTATACTTCTGTTGCTATGTGATATCATATAAAAACTATTGTTGTAATGCAGTGTTACCAAAACGCACTGGCTTTTCTATATATTAGTTGTTAATCTAACTGGTATACTATTGGACATGTGTGGATAAGATAAGTAATAATACCCAGTTGCACACTCTCAGGGTCCATTTAGTACAGGTACATAATTTCAGGTTGCCAAGTTTTTAGAGCGATTGCTGTCACATACACACGGATACGCCCATTTATTATTATTGATAACACTTTAATTTAATAATAGAGATCGATATAATTAGATAACTTGATATTCTGAAACCAATGTTAGAGAGCTAATAACCAGTGCAGAAAATTAGAGAACATCCCTTTCTTTCATTAAAGGTTTGTTTGTCTTAGAGCAAAGCCACATTGAGCTATATATATGCTGTGTCCTTTGGAGAAGACTCGAACTTCATATCTTAGCGTTGTAGCTCCTTAAACGTATTACTGTCACAGAGGAGAAACTGACTAACGGCTATGGGTGACTTGCGGTTAGTGTACCGAAACTATGAATTCAAAGATTTATGGTTTGAGTCTCTTTTTATCAAAACAACAACAGTCATGCTTCGGACGCCTGGGGTGTGTTATGAAAGTGACGTTCAAATACAATTTTTCGGTTAGAGTAACTCAAGAGTTGGAGGTAAATGCTGTTGTCTAGCTGTATTTCTTTCTAGTATATTAGCTCAAAACCAAGAAAGATTATGCGCAGAGAGTTTTTGTGTAGCTTTGTGCGAAGTTTCTGAAACAAGTAAAATCTTCAGAAGTCAGTTTTTCATAATCAACTGATATTAGATACAAATGGAAACTTCCCAGTTTACTTGATTTTTATCACAAATATTAAGCCTATTTGTAATAATTAATTCATAACCCTTAGAATATTATACTACGTATATTAATAGCATTTCAAAAAATATGTTAATTCCAATCTTCCAGCCCATATGACAAGTTCTGATATTAAAGTAAAGCCTTAATGGGTGGTGATTTGTGGGAAATTAAAGATAGATCTGATATGCTAGAGTTATTCTGATTTTGAATACGAAATTAGCAAATTAGAAAGAATGTGGAAAAGAAACAATCGTAGTTTATGTAATTTTTATCACAAGTTTTTGTAAGCCATACTCCTAAGCAATGTGCTCGAACACTTTCGCAGAAACCACTGATATGTTTCTATGACAACCACATGTATAGATACGAAAATATTTTAATAACTAGCTGAAGTTCTCGTTTCCAGGACGGAAGCTATGCGAATTCATAGTTATCTTAGAACAAGAAAAGTTGCTTCCCTTATATGTAATTATAAAAAAATGTACATAAAAACTGCAAAACACAAAGTGTGAAACTGAAAAGTTGTATGTATCCTCCCACGGACCTAATGAGCCTACATACCAACTTCGGTAACGATTCGTCAACAGGGGGCGACATAGTGACAAAAAATCACCCATAAAAAAACCTGAAAAACTGAATACAGTTTTGGTGATGATCAATCCATATCCTGCTAAGTAGTTACACAGACATACAACAGACAGTGCTAATAGTGCTAAGTAGTTACACAGACATACAACAGAGAGTGCTAATATCTGGCACGTTAATGAATATTTAGATGATTACACATAGTCTGTATTAAGATCTGCCTTATTCTGCTTACCTCGTGCTTTACGTCAATCATCTTATTAAAATTCATGACGTCACAAGAGCCATACAGCTATCAGAAGTACTTTTAACACGTAGGAAATACACTGAAAATAGTCAGTGATCTAATTGTTTTTCTCACACTGTACATTTTCTTTTCCTCGTTTATCGTGAGTATTATGAGAGGACAAAAAATGAGGAATGGGATCATGCACGTGCATTAATAAGATTTGAAGTTGCCTAATTAAAATGACTAAAATCTGATATGTCTAACAACCCTAACAAAAAAGTTTTTGCAGCGTAAAACTACACAATGTACTCTCTGTGTACCGTGAGGAATCGAACCCAAAATTTTATTGTCAGTTCGTAAAATTACCACTGATCCAATGGGAAATTTATAACAGCTATTATGATGCATTTGTATATCCATATATATATATACATATACATATATGCGTTGGCTACATTACAGGGAGAACATACATATATATATATACATATACATATATGCGTTGGCTACATTACAGGGAGAACATACATATATATATATATATATATAAAGGCTGCAAGTAGGGGCTAATGACCCATAATATAAAATTATTATTATTTATTCAATTTTGTTTACATGCCAGAAATATTTAATAATTTATACATGCGTAGTCCAATACCGTCAGAATATTTATTTTTTCTGTAAGTTCACGCACTGACAAATACTGACAAAAACTTCTATCACATGTATAAACTACAAAAGACAAGACACGTTATAAGTAAAATAAACAATAAGTTCGGAACACGCAATTATGGAACATTGAGGAAAAAAACAATTCTCCAGCTAGTATATTAAAACGCAGATCAAAAACAACAACAACAACAAACAACCCTGGGGAGAAAACAAACAATTAATGAAAATATTGTTTCAGTGAAGACACTTAGGCCTACAACATTACGAGCAACAGTTTGATACTACTGTTATTAACACACTGCTAATGGATAATACACACAGTACGGTAGTAATGGTCAATTTTTAAACGGTGTATCGTTATTTTTCATAAAAATACTTTCAGTAATATTCACACTTCATAAATTGTTTATAAATATGAGTAAATAGAGCGATTTGTGTGTGGTTGTCTGTTGCTAAGCGCGAAGCTACACAATAAGCTATCAGTGCTCTGCCCACCACGGATATCGAAATGCACTTTTTTTTTGTGCGCCTGCAGACACAGCGATAAGACACTGGGGGCTGCGCGAATATGTTAATATACAGTGTCTTGCAAAAGTATTCATCCACGCAAAGTTCCACATTTTGTTACGTCTAAGTTCACAATCATGAGACTTTGAAATGTAACTTTATATTTAGAATCTACATCACCGTAATACTTTGAAATAGCACTTTATATTTAGAATCTATATCATCGTGATATTTTGAAATGGATTTATATTTAGAATCTATATCATCGTGAGACATTGAAATGGAACTTTATATTTAGAATATACATCATCTTGATACATTGAAATGGAACTTTATGTGTAGAATCTACATCATCGTGATACTTTGAAATGGAACTTTATATTTAGAATCTACATCATCGTGATGCTTTGAAATGGAACGTTATACTTGGAATCTACATCATCGTCGTGATACTATGAAATGGCACTTTAAATAATCACACGATACAACATGGTACTAAACACAGTACTTCACGTAGAATCACATTACATTGAGCGGCACTTTAATTATGGTGAAAAGTGCGATGTACTTAGAATGATATTATAGTAAAACACACCCAGAGTGGTCTCATAAAGAAAACACACCCAGAGTGGTCTCATCATGAAAGAACACCAGAGTGGTCTCATAAAGAAAACACCCAGAGTGGTCTCATAAAGAAACACACACAGAGCGGTCTCATAAAGAAAACACACAGGTGGTGGTCTCATAAAGAAAACACACCCAGGTGGTCTCATAAAGAAAACACACAGAGCGGTCTCATAAAAAAACACACAGAGCGGTCTCATAAAGAAAACACACCCAGGCGGTCTCATAAAGAAAACACACAGAGTGGTCTCATAAAGAAAACACACAGAGCGGTCTCATAAAAGAAAACACACCCAGAGCGGTCTCATAAAGAAAACACACCAGAGCGGTCTCATAAAGAAACACACCCAGAGTGGTCTCATAAAGAAAACACACCCAAGGTGGTCTCATAAAGAAAACACACGCAGAGCGGTCTCATAAAGAAAACACACCCAGAGCGGTCTCATAAAGAAAACACACCAGAGCGGTCTCATGAAAACACACCCAGAGTGGTCTCATAAAGAAAACACACAGAGCGGTCTCATAAAGAAAACACCCAGAGCGGTCTCATAAAGAAAACACACCAGAGCGGTCTCATAAAGAAAACACACAGAGGTGGTCTCATAAAGAAAACACACCCAGAGTGGTCTCATAAAGAAAACACACAGAGTGGTCTCATAAAGAAAACACACAGTGGTCTCATAAAGAAAACACACCCAGAGCGGTCTCATAAAGAAAACACACAGAGTGGTCTCATAAAGAAAACACACCCAGAGTGGTCTCATAAAGAAAACACACCCAGAGCGGTCTCATAAAAAAACACACCCAGAGCGGTCTCATAAAGAAAACACACACAGAGTGCGGTCTCATAAAGAAAACACACCCACATAAAGAAAACACACCAGAGCGGTCTCATAAAGAAAACACACCAGAGCGGTCTCATAAAGAAAACACCCAGAGCGGTCTCATAAAGAAACACACCCAGTGGTCTCATAAAGAAAACACACAGAGTGGTCTCATAAAGAAAACACACAGAGTGGTCTCATAAAGAAACACCCAGAGCGGTCTCATAAAGAAAACACACCAGAGTGGTCTCATAAAGAAAACACACAGAGTGGTCTCATAAAGAAACACACCCAGAGCGGTCTCATAAAGAAAAACACCCAGAGCGGTCTCATAAAGAAAACACACAGAGCGGTCTCATAAAGAAAACACACCAGAGTGGTCTCATAAAGAAAACACACCCAGAGGTGGTCTCATAAAGAAAACACACCCAGAGTGGTCTCATAAAGAAAACACACCCAGAGCGGTCTCATAAAGAAAACACACAGAGTGGTCTCATAAAGAAACACACCAGGTGGTCTCATAAAGAAAACACACCAGGAGCGGTCTCATAAAGAAAAACACACAGGTGGTCTCATAAAGAAAACACACACAGAGTGGTCTCATAAAGAAACACCCAAGGCGGTCTCATAAAGACACACAGAGCGGTCTCATAAAGAAAAACACACCAGAGCGGTCTCATAAAGAAAACACACCCAGCGGTCTCATAAAGAAAACACCCAGAGTGGTCTCATAAAGAAAACACACCCAGAGTGGTCTCATAAAGAAAACACACAGAGTGGTCTCATAAAGAAAACACACAGAGTGGTCTCATAAAGAAAACACACCCAGAGCGGTCTCATAAAGAAAACACACCAGAGCGGTCTCATAAAGAAAACACACAGAGCGGTCTCATGAAGAAAACACACAGAGTGGTCTCATAAAGAAAACACACAGAGCGGTCTCATAAAGAAAACACACCAGAGCGGTCTCATAAAGAAAACACACCCAGAGCGGTCTCATAAAGAAAACACACCCAGAGTGGTCTCATAAAGAAAACACACCAGAGTGGTCTCATAAAGAAAACACACCCAGAGCGGTCTCATAAAGAAAACACACCCAGAGCGGTCTCATAAAGAAAACACACAGAGCGGTCTCATAAAGAAAACACAGAGTGGTCTCATAAAGAAAACACACCCAGAGCGGTCTCATAAAGAAAACACACCCAGAGCGGTCTCATAAAGAAAACACACCCAGAGCGGTCTCATAAAGAAAACACACCCAGAGTGGTCTCATAAAGAAAACACACCCAGAGTGGTCTCATAAAGAAAACACACCCAGAGTGGTCTCATAAAGAAAACACACCCAGAGCGGTCTCATAAAGAAAACACACCCAGAGCGGTCTCATAAAGAAAACACACCCAGAGTGGTCTCATAAAGAAAACACACCCAGAGTGGTCTCATAAAGAAAACACACCCAGAGCGGTCTCATAAAGAAAACACACCCAGAGCGGTCTCATAAAGAAAACACACCCAGAGTGGTCTCATAAAGAAAACACACCCAGAGTGGTCTCATAAAGAAAACACACCCAGAGCGGTCTCATAAAGAAAACACACCCAGAGTGGTCTCATAAAGAAAACACACCCAGAGCGGTCTCATAAAGAAAACACACCCAGAGTGGTCTCATAAAGAAAACACACCCAGAGCGGTCTCATAAAGAAAACACACCCAGAGCGGTCTCATAAAGAAAACACACCCAGAGCGGTCTCATAAAGAAAACACACCCAGAGCGGTCTCATAAAGAAAACACACCCAGAGCGGTCTCATAAAGAAAACACACCCAGAGTGGTCTCATAAAGAAAACACACCCAGAGCGGTCTCATAAAGAAAACACACCCAGTGGTCTCATAAAGAAAACACACCCAGAGCGGTCTCATAAAGAAAACACACCCAGAGTGGTCTCATAAAGAAAACACACCCAGAGTGGTCTCATAAAGAAAACACACCCAGAGCGGTCTCATAAAGAAAACACACCCAGAGTGGTCTCATAAAGAAAACACACCCAGAGCGGTCTCATAAAGAAAACACACCCAGAGTGGTCTCATAAAGAAAACAAAGTCTCATAAAGAAAACACACCCAGAGTGGTCTCATAAAGAAAACACACCCAGAGTGGTCTCATAAAGAAAACACACCCAGAGCGGTCTCATAAAGAAAACACACCCAGAGTGGTCTCATAAAGAAAACACACCCAGAGTGGTCTCATAAAGAAAACAACACACACCAGAGTGGTCTCATAAAGAAAACACACCCAGAGTGGTCTCATAAAGAAAACACACCCAGAGTGGTCTCATAAAGAAAACACACCCAGAGTGGTCTCATAAAGAAAACACACCCAGAGCGGTCTCATAAAGAAAACACACCCAGAGTGGTCTCATAAAGAAAACACACCCAGAGCGGTCTCATAAAGAAAACACACCCAGAGTGGTCTCATAAAGAAAACACACCCAGAGCGGTCTCATAAAGAAAACACACCCAGAGTGGTCTCATAAAGAAAACACACCCAGAGCGGTCTCATAAAGAAAACACACCCAGAGCGGTCTCATAAAGAAAACACACCCAGAGCGGTCTCATAAAGAAAACACACCCAGAGCGGTCTCATAAAGAAAACACACCCAGAGTGGTCTCATAAAGAAAACACACCCAGAGTGGTCTCATAAAGAAAACACACCCAGAGTGGTCTCATAAAGAAAACACACCCAGAGTGGTCTCATAAAGAAAACACACCCAGAGTGGTCTCATAAAGAAAACACACCCAGAGCGGTCTCATAAAGAAAACACACCCAGAGCGGTCTCATAAAGAAAACACACCCAGAGTGGTCTCATAAAGAAAACACAAAGAGCGGTCTCATAAAGAAAACACACCCAGAGTGGTCTCATAAAGAAAACACACCCAGAGTGGTCTCATAAAGAAAACACACCCAGAGTGGTCTCATAAAGAAAACACACCCAGAGCGGTCTCATAAAGAAAACACACCCAGAGTGGTCTCATAAAGAAAACACACCCAGAGTGGTCTCATAAAGAAAACACACCCAGAGTGGTCTCATAAAGAAAACACACCCAGAGCGGTCTCATAAAGAAAACACACCCAGAGTGGTCTCATAAAGAAAACACACCCAGAGCGGTCTCATAAAGAAAACACACCCAGAGCGGTCTCATAAAGAAAAACACCCAGAGCGGTCTCATAAAGAAAACACACCCAGAGCGGTCTCATAAAGAAAACACACCCAGAGTGGTCTCATAAAGAAAACACACCCAGAGCGGTCTCATAAAGAAAACACACCCAGAGTGGTCTCATAAAGAAAACACACCCAGAGCGGTCTCATAAAAAAACACCCAGAGTGGTCTCATAAAGAAAACACACCCAGAGTGGTCTCATAAAGAAAACACACCCAGAGCGGTCTCATAAAGAAAACACACCCAGAGTGGTCTCATAAAGAAAACACACCCAGAGAAAACACACCCAGGTCTCATAAAGAAAACACAGCGGTCTCATAAAGAAAACACACCCAGAGTGGTCTCATAAAGAAAACACACCCAGAGCGGTCTCATAAAGAAAACACACCCAGAGTGGTCTCATAAAGAAAACACACCCAGAGTGGTCTCATAAAGAAAACACACCCAGAGTGGTCTCATAAAGAAAACACACCCAGAGTGGTCTCATAAAGAAAACACACCCAGAGTGGTCTCATAAAGAAAACACACCCAGAGTGGTCTCATAAAGAAAACACACCCAGAGTGGTCTCATAAAGAAAACACACCCAGAGTGGTCTCATAAAGAAAACACACCCAGAGCGGTCTCATAAAGAAAACACACCCAGAGTGGTCTCATAAAGAAAACACACCCAGAGTGGTCTCATAAAGAAAACACACCCAGAGTGGTCTCATAAAGAAAACACACCCAGAGTCTCATAAAGAAAACACACCCAGAGCGGTCTCATAAAGAAACACACCCAGAGCGGTCTCATAAAGAAAACACACCCAGAGTGGTCTCATAAAGAAAACACACCCAGAGTGGTCTCATAAAGAAAACACACCCAGAGTGGTCTCATAAAGAAAACACACCCAGAGTGGTCTCATAAAGAAAACACACCCAGAGTGGTCTCATAAAGAAAACACACCCAGAGTGGTCTCATAAAGAAAACACACCCAGAGTGGTCTCATAAAGAAAACACACCCAGAGTGGTCTCATAAAGAAAACACACCCAGAGCGGTCTCATAAAGAAAACACACCCAGAGTGGTCTCATAAAGAAAACACACCCAGAGTGGTCTCATAAAGAAAACACACCCAGAGTGGTCTCATAAAGAAAACACACCCAGAGCGGTCTCATAAAGAAAACACACCCAGAGTGGTCTCATAAAGAAAACACACCCAGAGTGGTCTCATAAAGAAAACACACCAGAGTGGTCTCAGAAAACACAGTGGTCTCATAAAGAAAACACACCCAGAGTGGTCTCATAAAGAAAACACACCCAGAGTGGTCTCATAAAGAAAACACACCCAGAGTGGTCTCATAAAGAAAACACACCCAGAGTGGTCTCATAAAGAAAACACACAGAGTGGTCCAAGAGTGGTCTCATAAAGAAAACACACCCAGAGTGGTCTCATAAAGAAAACACACCCAGAGTGGTCTCATAAAGAAAACACACCCAGAGTGGTCTCATAAAGAAAACACACCCAGAGTGGTCTCATAAAGAAAACACACCCAGAGTGGTCTCATAAAGAAAACACACCCAGAGTGGTCTCATAAAGAAAACACACCCAGAGTGGTCTCATAAAGAAAACACACCCAGAGTGGTCTCATAAAGAAAACACACCCAGAGTGGTCTCATAAAGAAAACACACCCAGAGTGGTCTCATAAAGAAAACACACCCAGAGTGGTCTCATAAAGAAAACACACCCAGAGTGGTCTCATAAAGAAAACACACCCAGAGCGGTCTCATAAAAAACACACACCCAGAGTGGTCTCATAAAGAAAACACACCCAGAGCGGTCTCATAAAGAAAACACACCCAGAGTGGTCTCATAAAGAAAACACACCCAGAGCGGTCTCATAAAGAAAACACACCCAGAGTGGTCTCATAAAGAAAACACACCCAGAGCGGTCTCATAAAGAAAACACACCCAGAGTGGTCTCATAAAGAAAACACACCCAGAGCGGTCTCATAAAGAAAACACACCCAGAGCGGTCTCATAAAGAAAACACACCCAGAGCGGTCTCATAAAGAAAACACACCCAGAGTGGTCTCATAAAGAAAACACACCCAGAGTGGTCTCATAAAGAAAACACACCCAGAGCGGTCTCATAAAGAAAACACACCCAGAGTGGTCTCATAAAGAAAACACACCCAGAGCGGTCTCATAAAGAAAACACACCCAGAGTGGTCTCATAAAGAAAACACACCCAGAGTGGTCTCATAAAGAAAACACACCCAGAGCGGTCTCATAAAGAAAACACACCCAGAGCGGTCTCATAAAGAAAACACACCCAGAGCGGTCTCATAAAGAAAACACACCCAGAGCGGTCTCATAAAGAAAACACACCCAGAGCGGTCTCATAAAGAAAACACACCCAGAGCGGTCTCATAAAGAAAACACACCCAGAGCGGTCTCATAAAGAAAACACACCCAGAGTGGTCTCATAAAGAAAACACACCCAGAGCGGTCTCATAAAGAAAACACACCCAGAGCGGTCTCATAAAGAAAACACACCCAGAGTGGTCTCATAAAGAAAACACACCCAGAGTGGTCTCATAAAGAAAACACACCCAGAGTGGTCTCATAAAGAAAACACACCCAGAGCGGTCTCATAAAGAAAAACACAGCGGTCTCATAAAGAAAACACACCCAGAGCGGTCTCATAAAGAAAACACACCCAGAGCGGTCTCATAAAGAAAACACACCCAGAGCGGTCTCATAAAGAAAACACACCCAGAGCGGTCTCATAAAGAAAACACACCCAGAGTGGTCTCATAAAGAAAACACACCCAGAGTGGTCTCATAAAGAAATTAAATAACTAGTATGTTTTCAAGTGTGTTCAATGTATCCTAATAAACAATAAACACTCAGTGTATCCTAATAAACAATAAACACTCAGTGTATCCTAATAAACAATAAACACTCAATGTATCCTAATAAACAATAAACACTCAATGTATCCTAATAAACAATAAACACTCAATGTATCCTAATAAACAATAAACACTCAGTGTATCCTAATAAACAATAAACACTCAGTGTATCCTAATAAACAATAAACACTCAGTGTATTCTAATAAACAATAAACACTCAATGTATCCTAATAAACAATAAACACTTAATGTATCCTAATAAACAATAAACACTCAATGCACACTGATATACAATAATCACTTACAGTTTTTAGTACAAAATAAATACTCAGTGTATCCTAATAAATAATACACTAAAAATATCCTATAAACAGTCAGTGTACCCTTATAAATACTGAAAGTATTTTAGTAAACAATAAACACTCAAAGTACACTAATAAAGAATTAGCACTCAAACTATACAATTAAATGGTAAATACTAAAAGTATCTCTTATAAACAATAATCATTTAAAGTATCTTAAGAAACGAAACACTTTCTTCTTATGAATGATAAGAGTATGTTTATTCCTTCTTATGTCACCATGTAGAGACCTAAATTAATTTATGTTTGTGGATAACTGTACTTAGTTTTCTTACCAAAGTACACTCAATGTATCCTAATTCTAAATATTTCTCCCGTATTTTCATTAATTGCACTATCAATATTTTATAATTAATAAAACATACTAAGTATGCCTTTTTTATAAACAAAATCCACTTCGTATATTCTAATTAAATCTCCACTTACATACATACACTATGTCTTTATTAAAAATATACAGCGCATCTTCAGGTTGAACGAGATCTATCACTAGGTAACGCCCTCTATACTCATTTTGTTTCCTTATATTTCCTTCTCACAAATCTTAATTACGACTTTTACAATGTGACAACATTCTTTTCCGATATACATTTTTTATGGTTGTTGTAACCAGAAGAAGATGTGTCGCGTATATAATTTTCACCATATATTTCTTACGAAACGCAGACGCTGGTAGTGCGTGCCCAATTCATAATGATGACAAGGTAATACATAACTCTGTGAGGCAGTAATGTAGGTAAAAAAAACAACACAACAAAATGCTTTACTTTCTTTATGGTCTAAAGTGCAGACTAGAAAGACCTCCACGATCTATCTTTAAAATCAACTCCGAGAGCTTCTTAGATACCAAGCTATATAACAACGAAATTGCATTGTCGATTTGTTATCTCGACATTTATTTGGTTTACCGCGAGGTGGTGTTTAATGTTTGTGCAGACTTCTAATGACATGACAGTTCATGCATAGCTCATGTTGTATTTATGCCGTAATGTATGACATATTCTGTGTGCCGTAGCTCTTACAAGATGTCCCATGTGCGTCGTAGTTCATACGACATGGTCTATGTATGCAATAGATCATAAGCCATGTGATAAGTGTGCCGTAGTTCGTAAGACATATTCTATGTGTTTCGTAGCTCATTAACCATGTGATATGTGTGCCTTCGTTCATAAGATGTGTCCTATGTGTGCTGTGGTTCGTAAGACATGGTTTATGAGTGTCGTAGTTCATAAGCCATGTAATACGTGTGCCGTAGTTGATAAGAAATGTCTTATGGGTATCGTAGTTCGTAAGATGTGTTCTGTGTGTTATAAGTCATGCTCTATGTGTGATGCAGCTCATAATACATGTCCGATGTGCACCTTTATGAGTTGACTTTGTTTATAATAAATTAATAACTAATACTCATTAAAAATTAATATTAATTATTAAGTAATATTAATTAACAATTAACAACTCATAGTAATTAATAAGTAATCTTAATTAATAACTAATAGTAATTAATTACATTCTTAAAAATCATGAACATTCAGATTATTTAATTTAAAAAACTTAAAAACTAAAGATCAACAACCCCACATGGATTATCACCAGCTCTAACTATTAGTATGAGTGTATGAACAAACCCACATGGGTTATCACCTGCTCTAACTATTAGTATGAGTGTATGAACAAACCCACATGGATTATCACCAGCTCTAACTATTAGTATGAGTGTATGAACAAATCCACATGGGTTATCACCTGCTCTAACTATTAGTATGAGTGTATGAACAAACCCACATGGGTTATCAATATTTTTTCCAAGCGTTTGTAAAAAGATACAAATGTTTCATGATATATTTCCTTTATAACCTCAAAAATGTCGATAAAAGAAGTCTAAAATTTATATATCTTAGAATTCTTACAGACAGGAAGACTGTCGGAAAATTTGATGTTTAGAGAAGTCCCAAAAGTGCTCAATAAAATTACCAGCTGGAGTACTCGTCCCTAGAATGAACATTATGTATAAATCAAGGTTATTTCAGGACGAGAAAGTTGCTTCCCTTATATGTAATTGTAAAAACGCCCAGCCAAATAAAAAAAAACAAACTGAAACAGCAAATGTACATTTATCTGATCCACATGGACCCAGTGAAAAATCCATATGAAATTTTGTGTTCAGACACCTACATCCTGCATATGGACATACAATAGATGGTACTATTATATTTATATGGATAACATACAATAGACGGTACTATTATATTTATATGGATAACATACAATAGACGGTACTATTATATTTATATAGATAACATACAACAGACGGTACTATTATATTTATATAGATAACATACAACAGACGGTACTATTATATTTATATAGATAACATACAACAGACGGTACTATTATATTTATATAGATAACATACAACAGACGGTATTATTATATTTATATAGATAACACGAAACAAAGAGAAACATTATATTTATATATATAATGTACAAGAGACAATAAAGTTATATTTATATAGATAGATAACGTACAATAGACAACAACATTATATTTATATAGATAACCTACAACACATAGTATTTTTATATTTATATAGATAACATACAATAGACGGTACTATTATATTTATATAGATAACATACAACAGACGGTACTATTATATTTATATAGATAACATACAACAGACGGTACTATTATATTTATATAGATAACATACAACAGACGGTACTATTATATTTATATAGATAACATACAACAGACGGTATTATTATATTTATATAGATAACATACAATAGACAGTAAATTATATTTATATAGATAACCTACAACACATAGTATTTTTATATTTATATAGATAACATACAATAGACAGTAAATTATATCGATATAAATAATATATAACAGACAGTAACATTATATTTATACAGATAACGTACAACAAACAGTAAAAATTTGTTTATACAAATAACATACAACAGACAGTATATTATATTTATATAGATAACATAAAAGAAACAGTAACATTGTATTTGTTCGTGTGTGTTTTAATTGCAAAGCCACATTAGACTATATGCTGAGCTTAGCGAGGGGATTCGAATCCCTAATTATAGCGTTGTAAATCCGTAGACTTACCACTGTACTAGCGGAGGCCTTTATATTTGTATAGAATTAGAAAATAGTCAGAAATCCTTTCAATGGAACTAAAGAGCAAAAACTGTTTAAACTGTAAGTTTTATTCCTCGATCCACGTTTTCTCTTAAGAAAGAATAAACTCGATATATTCTTTCATAAGTTACATTCAGTTACTTGGCAAATTTGCACTACTACATCCATATAATACGAGATTGTTAGAGTTAACTGTCAATAACTAAGCCTAAAATAATCTGTCGTACGATTCAGGTTTATTCAGCAAAAAGTTATGTCTAACTGGGTTTTGTTCTGTTTCCTTTAGAGATCTCGTCCACTCTTTTGTCGCGATAAATCATGAATTCAGTGTGGTTAACGTACACTATAAAAATTAAACACTACAAAATAAACTTAAAATACATAATTCTAAAGGTGCTGTCTGTTCAAATATAAAGTGGATAAAATATGATAATTTCTTCGTGTGACAAATCCTCAAGGCAAAAACGTAACGTTGATAACTTCCACTAAGTCACCGAAGAAAACTCATCACCTTGGAGATGTGGGGAGAGAGGAGAATTACATCTACCCCCCCCCCCAGGCCATATGAAAAGTGAAGAATCGCCGAGCGAGTATAGTTTGGAATCGAAAAGAACAGAGTAAGCTTCAATACACAAATATAAAAAAACTAATCTATGATACTGCAGCAATCTTACCATGTGACATTCGTAACACAGTTTTAACCCTTACCTTATTAATGTGCGTATTACTGTGTGCATTTAAGACAAGAAGCGTCTGTTTATTTTCGATATTCAAACAGAACTTTTTCTCATAAGTTCATGCGTGTAGCATAAACTATTTATCGAGTATTAACACACTATTTCTCATACATGTTTATCATAAATATTTATTAAGTGCGAGCGTAATATTTACGTAATAATGGTTATTTAATAACATTCATCAAGTACTAACATACTGTATATCCTAACCACGTAACGAGTAACAAGTTTTTTACAACAGCGTACCGAACGTCACGTTTCTGTTTATTATAAAAGTAAAGCTTAATGTTATTATCAGAAGGTATTGGATCTATAACTCTACTACAGTGACTCGTCACAGGTATAGGTTCAATTTTAAAGACTATTTTACATGCCTCTAATATCGGATCCGCGATGGAGATTTGTTTTGTTCGTTTTTGAATTTCGCGCAAAGCTACTCGAGGGCTATCTGCACTAGCCGTCCCTAATTTAGCACTGTAGGGCTAGAGGGAAGGCAGCTAGTCATCACCTACCACCACCATCTCGTAGGCTACTCTTTTACCAACGAATAAAGGGATTGACCGTCATATTATAACGCCTCCACGGCTGAGAGGGCGAGCATGTTTGGTGCGACGGGGATTTAAACCCGCAACCCTCAGATTACAAGTCGAACTCATTAACCCACCTGGCCATGCCAGGCCCCAGTCGTTAATGAAAGAAACCTACAAATTGTAATATACACAACAAACAGTAAGACGTGGGCCGTGGATTACAGCACATTCGAGGTTGCTTATAAAATACGAAAAATTTACGGAGGATAACAAATGACAGTAAATTCTTGCACTGGTCGCAATATTTATCTAAATACTAATCAAGATTTTTGCACTACGCGAATTCGATTCTCAAACTGTCCCTTTAAAAGTGGCACAGAGCAGCAGTCTTCAGCGACCTCTTGTGGGATTACCGATCCCTCAAAATTTACAAAAAAATAATGATTTCTTTTAAATTTATATTCTTACAATCACGTTTCAGGGAACTTCGAGAAAGACGACGATGCTTCGTTTCTTCTGTCTGAGCTACGCTGGAATATTAATCTTGTATTTCCTATTGTTTTCTTGGGAGAAGATTTTCTTAATGATTCTCTGTTTTACGTAAGTTCAATCAGTGGAATTACTTGAACAAATCTATGTCACATTATTGATACTTTAATGTTTTATATGAGATTCACCCTTCTCAAAAGTATTCCGGAGTGCTCCATCACGTTCGAGATGTAATTAATGTAATTTCTCTTTCATTCATCCACTGCCCCATGTATAGGCAAAGGTTTTATTTACGTCTCATTAATTGCTTATTTACCTGACTGCAGCCAGACAGACAGAAACGACCGATTGTGGGAGCCTCGTTCACACTGCAACCCGCAAATTGAGAGGGTTGCATAACCGATTAACTAAACACTGCACACAGTTTGTGACTTTACGCTAAACTACAGTAGAATATAAGTATCAAATGTACTACTGTTGTGAACCTATAACACTAAAGACTAGTATAAAAATCATATTTCATAATCGTTTTTAGTCGCATTTAATTTCTTCTAACAAAATGAATTATTAATCCAGATGTCTTGGTCTAATTCTCCCTCGTTCACCCGCCTAAGCCTAAATATTTCCCATAATTACCTCTAGGAGCTTCATCGTTAAGTTCTAACGCTTATAACGCTACAAATTAGGTTTCGATACTCGACGGTGGGTATAGCACAGATAGCCCATTGTGCAGTTTTGTTCCTCATAGCAGAACACATCCGTATAACTCATCTTCAACTTTACAACGATGACGTCCGATCAGGCCCTTCTACATCATGTCACAAACCAATTACAAGAAATCTGGAGTTTTTATCCTCGTCTAGTTATTATTGTCCCGAATATTTCTCACAATTAGTACTTTACATAATTAGTACTTTCAACCTGACAGAGATGACGTTTGTCTACTTTGCGTGCACATCTCGTGCAGCGCACGGTTTAAGGGAAATTTGTGCAGAGTATAAAGTTTCGTTTTGTTTTCTTTTCTTTTGTAATCGTTAGCCTAAAATAAATCCTGACCAGTTACCTTTAAATAAGAATGAACACTTACCACGTTAACAATAAAACTGTTATTCTGCGCATGCGGGCAGAAGGAAAGGGTCAGGTATCATGTGACAGATAATAAGAATGAATGGCCAACAGTGCGATTCAGCGATGAATGGCCAACAATGCTGAGTCGATTAATGAGATGCGCTAATTTACATAAGAAGAGGTGATGAACTGACTTGAGAAGATGACTTCCAATGTTTCTTAAACTGACATGGACATCGCTATTACTTTCCACGGAAAATGCCGGGTATATCAAATTCTATTTCCCCGCCCCTTTCTTACCTCAACCTGGGTAAGAGAATATTCACACTTTTTATAATCTCGGTACGAGGGTTGAGGTGTAATACATACAACAGGATTTAAACTATGAGTTTTTTGGATTTTTTTTTCTAACAGCAGGAGAGATTTTTTTCTTTAGTTTAATTATTCATAAAGAACCATTAAGGAGCCGATAAAATTCATTTTTAACATTTATTAACATTTTTAACATTTATTATTTAAACACGATTAAAAAATATAACTCTAGACAGGTTATTGTTGTTTTTGTGGTTTTGTTTGTTTGTTTTTAATTTCGCGCAAAGCTACACGAAGAGCTGTCTGCGCTAGCCGTCCCTAATTTAGCAGTGTAAGACTAGAGGGCAGGAATTTAGTCACCACTACCCATCGCCAACTATTGGGCTACTCGTTTACCAGCGAATAGGGGGTTGATTGTAATATTATAACGTTCCCACGGCTGAAAGGGTGAGCACATTTGGTGTGACGGGGATTCGAACCCGCGAACCTTAGATTATGAGTCGAACGCCCTAACCACCTGGCTATGCCAGGGTCTCTTTTAGTGGTCTTACAGTATTCTTGTAAAGCTACACGAGCGCAACCTGCTCTTACCGCCTCTAAATTTTAACTGTTAAACGTGAGAAAAAACGTAACCAACTTCAGCACCCGTGACCAAACTGTGATCACTTTTATCCGACAAAGTAGAGGGACTTGGCCGTTTATTTTTATTTGACACCCTCTGCTCCAAGGGCGGAACACTTTTTTGCTTTTTACTTTCTTAGCAATAGCACATTAAACCTGAGCCTCGACTGCACAATCTGAGCTAATAACTAAACCACACCCGCGCTTGCAGTAAGATCGTACCTATTAAGAGTGCTACTATATAACATTGTATAGTTGGATGATAATTATGTACTTATAAAGAATGGGGTTAATAGGTTGGAGTGCCTGATTTTAGGTTTCATGGCATGCGCTCTGTTACCGCAAAACAAAAAAAAAAATTTCCCTTCTAACTTTGGGATCACAGACGCATTATAAGGGAGACAGTCAAATCCTATTATTCGATTAAAAGAGTCTCACAGTTGGATGTTTACTAGTTGCTTTTCCTTTAGTCTATACCTTCCAAATTAAGGAATCGTCCTCTTCACTCTGAAGTCGTTGATGCGTTATAAGACTGACAGTCAAATCAACCCACCAGTTGGCGGTCAATTCAAACCAAACCAAAATCCCTCCTAGCGGAGAAATGTCAAACATAGTAATCTTCTTGAGTTTATTTATGTTAAATCACAAATATCGAAAATTGTACGAATATGTTTAATTTCAGGCTACAATATAGTTTTGTTTGCTTTAATTTCACGCAAAGCTACACGAGGTCTATCTACGCTAGCCGTCCGTAAGTTAGCAGTGTAAGACATGAGGGAAGGCAGCTAGTCATCACCACCCACCGCCTACTCTTGGACTACTCTTTTACCAACGAATATTTGAATTGACCGTCACATTTTATAACGCCCCCATGGCTGAAATGGCGAGCATATTTGGTGCGAAGGGATTAGAACCCGCGACCATCAGATTACGAATCAAGTGCCTTAACCACCTGGTCATGTGGGGCCCAGGAGGGGTTTAAACAAAACTATTTCCGTTATATTAATTAATTTCTCTCCAATTACTCTTAACTCCGAGTCCTCCAGTGGGGCACAGCAACATATCTGAGGAACTCTGGAAATCGGGTTTTGATACCCGTAATGGGCAGGTTACAGATAACCCATTGTATAGCATTGTGCTTAATTTAATGCAGAAGCTCTGGTATGGTGTCGGGTATGCTAAAATATGCAGAAATTGTCGGGTATAAGTTAACACCAACAGAGCAACATAAAACAGTTCGTATATTTTAAAGATTGGCAAGAAATGTGAACCGTAAAGGAAGAAAACCACGTGTTGAGAAATGCACTCGCGTGGCCAAGTTGAAGTAAAAATCCCACGGGTCACGTTTCAAACCTCGTTTTATTACGTTCCCGTATAGAGTTACCGCCAAGGTTACCGAAACGAGCGTACGTTTTCATTTCCCTGACCACTATTTTTCAAAAACTGCCGGTAGATGGCCTGCCTAAGTTGAGCTCGCAGTCTCGTAATTTATCTTCATTTCTGGCCAGAACTTTAACAAATGTTACTCTCACGAGCACTGCGAGAAGCGTAAGAGAATGTTAAATGCATCACGCGAGCGCGTGCGTTCGCATACAGTCGCGATAGGACACACATAAGAGAATGATATAACCTCTACGAACCGTAATGCCGTATTTTACGGTTTCTGTTTTGGCCAACAGCTGAGAGTAAGAAAACAGACGATGTGGCTAGAAATGTCGTGTCTTTTGTTTTGTTTCACATAGATGTCTTGACAGTTAAACTTCGTCTTCCAGACACTGGCGTGAAGGATACGACAGCTTCTGGGTTCGTAAAAAGAAACATTTTAAACGTTTCGTGTGTATATATATATATATATAAAACCAGCGTTCACGGGCATATGGTAAGTGATATAACTTCATTTTTTGGGTGTTTAATTTGTTGTTTTTTGTTTACAATATGTTTAGTATTAAATTACAAATGTTTAATGTGAGAGTTAAAGGAATCTTAAAATATTAGAATTTTAAAATTCTAAAACATTAAAATATATTTGATATAATATACATTTATAATAATAAAATAATAATGTGTTTGATAATGATATAATATACATTTATAATAATAATATAATAATATGTTTGATAATGATATAATATACATTTATAATAATAAAATAATAATGTGTTTGATAATGATATAATATACATTTATAATAATAAAATAATATGTTTGATAATGATATAAGATACATTTATAATAATAATATAATAATATGTTTGATAATGATATAATATACATTTATAATAATAAAATAATAATATGTTTGATAATGATATAATATACATTTATAATAATAAAATAATAATGTGTTTGATAATGATATAATATACATTTATAATAATAATATAATAATATGTTTGATAATGATATAATATACATTTATAATAATAAAATAATAATGTGTTTGATAATGATATAATATACATTTATAATAATAATATAATAATGTGTTTGATAATGATATAAGATACATTTATAATAATAATATAATAATATGTTTGATAATGATATAATATACATTTATAATAATAAAATAATAATGTGTTTGATAATGATATAATATACATTTATAATAATAATATAATAATATGTTTGATAATGATATAATATACATTTATAATAATAAAATAATAATGTGTTTGATAATGATATAATATACATTTATAATAATAAAATAATAATGTGTTTGATAATGATATAATATACATTTATAATAATAAAATAATAATACGTTTGATAATCATATAATATACATTTATAATAATAAAATAATAATACGTTTGATGATGATATAATATACATTTATAATAATAATATGTTTGATAATGATATAATATACATTTATAATAATAAAATAATATGTTTGATAATGATATAAGATACATTTATAATAATAATATAATAATATGTTTGATAATGATATAATATACATTTATAATAATAAAATAATAATGTGTTTGATAATGATATAATATACATTTATAATAATAAAATAATAATGTGTTTGATAATGATATAATATACATTTATAATAATAAAATAATAATACGTTTGATAATCATATAATATACATTTATAATAATAAAATAATAATACGTTTGATAATGATATAATATACATTTATAATAATAATATGTTTGATAATGATATAATATACATTTATAATAATAAAATAATAATACGTTTGATAATGATATAATATACATTTATAATAATAAAATAATAATGTGTTTCATAATGATATAATATACATTTATAATAATAATATAATAATATGTCTGATAATGATATAATATATATTTACGTAGCTGATTTATTCAAAGGGTTGATTTATATTTTTTTATTTAGAATCTTAGTGCAAAAGCTATACAGAGGTACACCATCTATAACTATATAATGTTAAATAGAGGGAAAATCAGCACCCACCGCCAACACTTGAGCTTTTGTTGTCTGACCTAATAGAGGGATTTAATTGTCATTTTTACAGCGCGTTCATGACCTCATACAACGGAATAAATCTTTTGTCGCAACAGGACTCGAACCAAAAATAATCTTGTTCATCGTATTAGTTCCGTGGACTCAGCAGATAGCCCAACGTAGCTTTGCTATAAGAAAACACACACTCATCGTTTTAGCATGGTGGTTACTAGCACCCCTAGCACACACAAATAATTCTAAACTTTATGTCAAGTGATTGCAAAACTTCTATTTACAAACGACACTTTCTGCGTATTCTACAGGTAAAGAGTCACGTGATTTGCGCACTTCAGTTAAAGAGCCAGGTCAAAGACCTGTCAGAAGAGTTTTGTCTGGTGTTTAACCAAGTATAGGAATGCTTTATATTTTTCTTTCCTGTACAACTGAAAGTATGAAGCGTGCTAAACTTCATTACAGCGTGAATTTTGGGCCTTACGATCAGCAGCCCGACAGGTTAGTCAGTAAGTTACCTTTTAGAAGAGTAACAAAAAATAATGATATTTATCGATGAAAGCTTCATGTTGATGATTTTTTATGAACTACACGTTGTTACAGTTGTCTGGAACTCTGACTTGCTTTCATTGTTGTTTACTGTTTGTTATTAAGCTTGGTACGTATCAAAACCCAGTTTCTAGCAGTATAAGTCCCTAGGGACTCACTTTATATTCACCAGTACAAGTGTTTCTTTTTTTTCAACTTTAGATTATTTGTTTGTTTTTTTTATTTTGGCGCGAAGCTACACGAGTAGCTATCTGCGCTAGCCGTCTCTAATTTAGCAGTATAAGACTAAAGAGAAGACAGCTAGTCATCACCACTCACCGCCAACTTCTGGGCTACTCTTTTACCAACGAATAGTGGGATTGATCGTAACATTATAACGCTCCAAGGGCTGAAAGGGTGAGCATGTTTGGTGTGACGGGGACTCAAATCTTAATCATCTGGCCATGCCTGGTATTAATTTTAGAAACCTTCAAATTTTCTCTACAGAAAAATAGGGTTAAGACGAGCGCGAAATGCTTTTAGTCATTTCTTTTCCTAAATCTCTTTTTTCATCAGGTTCCTAGAAACAGTTACATTCATAAGTCAATAACCAACTTTTGGTAGACATATCGTTATATAGTTACACTTGTTTTAACGAAGTGGCAGTGGTGTCACGTGGTATCACAGTCGAAAAGACAACGACTTCTGTGATTCTGCGCATAGTAAAACGTAAGCTTGTTTATTTTTAATTGACAAGCTACGGTGCCCCGCCTACCGCGCGAAACCCGATTTTTAGCGTTACAAGCCATAAGACTTACTTACCACCAAGCCACCGGATGATGGGAGTAATTCAACCTTAATAAACGGAAGTAATAAACAGAAAAAAAAAATGTTTTAGTAACCAGGAACAGAGGTGTTAGAGTTACACATGTAAAGCTTAGTTTGTTTTGAATTTCGCGCAAAGCTACACGAGGGCTATCTGCGCTAGCCGTCCTTAATTTATCAGTGTAAGACTAGAGGGAAGGCAGCTAGTTATCACCACCCACAGCCTACTCTTGGGATACTCTTTTACCAACGAAGAGTGGGATTGACCATAATTATATAACGACCACATGGCTGAAAAGGCGAACATGTTTGGTGTAACGGGGATTTGAACCCGCGATCCTCGGATTACGAGTGTCTTAACCACCAGGCCATGCCGGGCCACACGTGTAAGGAATGCCTTAAACGATTACGCGAAATCTGTTTTAAAAATGTATGCGTAATGAGCGGCTAAAACTTATACGAACCTTTAATTTTTTATTTTTATTTTACTTTTTTGTTCACTTTAAAATTTATCGTTTTAAAATTTTAAGTTTTATCGAGCACTTACACCAATCTAACAATCAGTTTCTCTGGAATGAAAAACGTTCACTATTTAGGATAAACAGACCGGTCTGAAGCGCTGCTGACACGTCATCTTTGGATCTTTTTCACACAAAAATTTCTAAAAATATGACTAACTTGTGGCGGTTTGATGGGGCTTAGATTTAGTGCTTTGTTCATGAGCTTGAAATGTTTTGATAAGCCTAGTTACTGCTCGTGATAAAAGGAGTCATTTCCCATCATTCTGGTGTCTTTTAACTGGTTATCCGTGTCATATTTTTGAATGATAACAACCAGCAGCTCTCTGAAACCATGTGACAACGTTGATGACGTATATAATCTAGGCCCGCGCAGACAGTAGAAACTACGCGTTTTAAATCAGTTTTCTTAATTTCTATTGGGATGGCTAAAATAGGGCTTAACGACAAAGAAACAATCGCTCTCGATGAACCTTCAACCTTTTCTTGAACGGTGAGACACGAAGTTGACCAGTGTAAAGTGAAAATAAAAAAATGATTTGTGTGTGTTTGTATGTGATTCCATTGTATTGTATGACAAACTTTTCCAAACCGAAAACAAACATTTAATAGAAAGTAATTTTCTTGGATCTTTAATACGAAGTCTAATTCACAGATACCTTATTATAGTAATATTAGATGTTCGTATGCTAAGTTGCGTTGCAGCCAATAAAGTGCATAATTATTCTCATGATTCATGGCATGCGCACATTTTACTGGTATCACGATAGTACAAATTGCAACTTCAAGGGTCTCTTACGTAATGTCATGTTAATGTCTAATAACTGAATGACAGACCACACACTACTGTAAAATGGTGCAAGTGGTTGAAATAGGTGACTCCTTTAAGCGTTCTTTGGGCACTGTCGACAAAATGATGCAGTAAGCTTCCACACGTTTAAAACCAAAACCAATGACGGGTTAAATATTTCTCTCTTCGTGGCACAAGTTTCAGTCATTATTGGTTAAATGATTGGTCAAAAACACATTGCTAATTACTTTGTTTTATTCGCTTTCAAACGTCACATTTCTGTGATGGACATATGTAATATTGTCCAACGATTGGAAGTGAGATTTATAACACTATGTAACACTAATTTTGTTTCTGGATAGTATGTGTTATTTCTTAATTGCTTATGTTGTAAAAGTACAGAAAATGGCCATTATTCCTATTAAACTTTGATTTTGTGACCTGAATAATGAAATATATAAATTAACCTATATTCTATGTAAAAACAGGCAAATTTGCACATTTTCATTTACATAAGGTCGGAATAAAACAACATGAATCAAGATTTACATGTATTTATACTAAAGTTATACAAAAATGTTTAGAAGTGAGTAGTTTTTCGAGATTTACGACTGTAATGTAGATCACTTTCACGTATCAGCCCCCCAAATATAGCCTCCCATCCGGTTTTCGTTATACACTCCCAGGCCACATGAGCAAAGTCTGAGGAGAAAAATAGGTCTTTACCATTTACTTTAGGCATAAGCAATTGGGAAACAATACTTTCTGCTCAGGAACAAGAGAAAGTAAAAATTTAGTTACATTGTGTAATTACTGAAATAAAAGTCACTTTGTGACTACTATATTATTCAAACTAACCTGATATACAACAGTGAGTGCATTTTTAAATTTCACTTATGTGTCAGTCTCCATTAAGATGTCTTTCAAAAATGTAATTCATTTCCCGACAAGAAACCCTAAAACGTGTTTTTTTTATCTTTGTAAGTCACAAGTTTATTAACATTTTTACACTTTATTCGGCTACTACCTCTATGTATAATTATTGTGATTAATATTAATCAAACATTTTTTTCTTCATAAACGACACACGTTGTCTGTTTCAATTAATGACTCCACTATTACGTTATTCCAGCATTCAACTTGTGTGAGAAATTGTCATCATACATTCGTAAATCAGTTATCTTTAAAATAAATTTTATATTTTCTTTTTGCTATTAATTGGCATTCGGCAAAATTAGATTATTTCTTAATAACCTCTCGTACTTCGGTTTCTTGTGTATTTGATCAGGTAAAAGGCAAAATAGTACTTTATTATTGAAATCTAACTTAAAATCTAGGAAATTCTGGAAACATAACTCGACACCCTGAAAAAGTGACAGATATAATTCATCACTCTGAAAATGTAATATAACTCAGCATTTTAAAGATGTGAGTAATATAGCTCAGCACTTTAGAGATGTGAGTAATATAGCTCAGCACTTTAAAGATGTGAGTAATATAGCTCAGCACTTTAGAGATGTGAGTAATATAACTCAGCACTCTAAAGATGTGAGAAATATAACTCAGCACTTTAGAGATGTGAGTAATATAACTCAGCACTCTAAAGATGTGAGAAATATAACTCAGCACTCTAAAGATGTGCGAAATATAATGGGAAGGTTGCACGTGAAATCCCGGCTATCGTTAAGCACGAGCTGATTGTCTGAAGTCTCCATCTTGTATAATTTATCAACTAAAGAAAAGCAACCGCTTAACTGTTTACAACAATTAACATTTATATTACGTTAGTCTTAAAGGTTTAGTTTTTAAATCTTGTATAATTCGTGTTTAAAAATGAAAACTCTGGTTATTTTAAGTAAAGTAAGCCAGCTTCCCCTAAGGAAGTGTTTTGACACTTCAACCAATCGCTGAACCACCTGTACTTGTATCTATTCTCTGTCCTTACATGTGGGCTCCAATTCTTGAGATTATTAATTTATTTACGAATTTGAATTGAAGCTAATTTTGAATATCCATCACATACATTTATGGTATTCAGTGGCGTAATAATGTAGGGGCTGGAAGAGCCTCAGCCTCAGGGTCCATGGTTTTAATGGGGCCCATTAATAATTTATTCTATGCAAAATTACATGGGATATAGGGCCCACACAACTTATTAGCCATTGGGCCTACACAAATTTATACCCGCCATTGATATTATTGCTAGCTTCCACACGGAATTTTGCTGTAATTTTAGTTACAGAGAACAATGAAAACATGGAAACTAAACACATTTACGTTTATGTTTGGTTTCATTGTTTTGTTTATTTCGAGAAACAATGAATACAACGAAACTAATTGTACTGCTACTTATAGCAAACACATCTTATTGTTATCAAGTCTACGTTGTGTTTTACTACCAATAATTTCTACCACGTCTTCAGTGAATGCATCGAACCGGTATCTGGTAGCTTCAAGTGTCTCTTATCTCTTGCGTAAACTAACTATTCCAAATCCCAATATTCAGATGCTTGAAATAAGAAAAAAACATTTCGAAGTTTCGTTTCTCACGGAATTTTCACTGGATTATCAACCGGGAACATAGTATCTACACAAAATACTAACTAGCTCTAGTGAACATAGTAATAAAACAAAATATTAACTAATTGTAGTGACCATAGTATAAACACAAAATACCAACTAAATATAGTAAACATAGTATCTACGCAAATTACTAACTATAATGAACATAGTATCTACTACAGAAAATAACTGTAGTGAACATAACATCAAAACAAACTGTAACTGGAGTGAACGTAGTATCAACAGGAAACGCTAACTATAGTGAACATACTATCAACACAAAATACTAACTAACTATAGTGAACGTAGTAATAAAACAAAATATTAACTAATTGTAGTGACCATAGTATAAACACAAAATGCTAACTGTAGTGAACGTAGTATCTATAGAAAATAATAACTATAGTGAACTTTGTATCTACACTAAATACTAACTATAGCGAACGTCGTATCAACACAAAATACTAACTAGCTGTAAGGAACATAGAATCTACAAAAGATATTAACTGACTTTAGAGAACATAACATCTAGAGAAAATACTAAGTGTAGTGAATATAATATCTACACAAAATACTAACAGTAGTGAAAATGGTATCCACATAAAATACTAATTATAAGGCACATAGTATCAACACAAACTAGTAATTATAGTGAGTATAGTATCAACACAAAATACTAAATAACTGTTGTGAACGTACTATTAACACAAAATACTAACTATAGTTAAACTAGTATCAACACAAAATGCGAACTATAGTAAAAGTAGAAGCAACACAAAATACTAACTAATTGTAGTAAACTTAGTATAAACACAAAATGCTAACTATAGTCAATGTAGTATCTCAGAAAATACTACCTTTTGTAAACATAGTATCTACAAAAAATACAATTTTTTCAACATAGTATCTACAGAAAATATTAATTATAGTGTACATAGTATCTACAGAAAATACTAATTATAGTGTACATAGTATCTACAGAAAATACTAATTACAGTGTACATAGTATCTGCAGAAAATACTAATTATAATGAACATAGTATCTCTTCTATATTCTTACTATAGTGAACGTAGTATCAACCCAAAATACTATATATAGTGAATATACTATCTACACAACATACTAAATAACTATAGTGAACGTAGTATCAACAGAAAATTCCAACTAACTGTAATGAACGTAGTTTCAAGAGAAAATACTAATTAGCTGTAGTGAACATTGTATCTACAGTAAGTACTAATTGTAGTGAAAATAGTATCAACACAAAATTTTAACTAACTGTGGTGAACATAATATTTACAGAAAATACTAACTAACTGCAGTGAACATAATATTTACATAAAATAACACCTATAGTGAATATAGTATCTACAGAGAATACTAACTAAATGTAGTGAACGTAGTTTTGACACAAAATACTAATTAACTATAGTCAACATAATATTAATAAAAAACACTAACTTACTGTAGTGAGTTACTAACGATAGTGAACATATTATCCACTGAAAATACAAACGTTCGTGAGCATTGTATCTACACAAAATAGAAACTAACTATTGTGAACATAATATCAACAGAAAATTCTAAGTATAGTGAACGTAGTATGAACAAAAATACTAACTAGCTGTAGTGAACATAGTATCAACACAAAATACTAAATAACTAGAGTGAACAGAGTATGAACACAGAATTCTAACTAACTATAGTGAACCTGGTATCAAGAGAAAATATCAACTAACTGTAGTGAACATACTAGCTACACAATTTAATAACTATTGTGAATATAGTATCTATACAAAATACTAACTATAGTGAACATAATATCAACACAAAATACTAATTAACTGTAGTTAATATAATATCAAAACAAATTACTAACATACTGTTGTGAACATAGTATCAACACAAAATGCTAACTATTGTGAACGATGTAACAACACAAAATGCTAACTGTTGGGAAAATAGTATAGACACAAAATGCTAACTATAGTGCAAGTAGTATCTGCAGAAAATATTGACTACAGTGAACATAGTATCTACAGACAACACTAAATTTTGTTAACATAGTATTTACAGAAAATATTAATTATAGTGAACATAGTAACTATAGTGGACGTAGGACCCACAGAAAATATTAACTATAGTATACTTAGTATCTACAGAAAATAATAAATATAATGAACATAGTATCTACTCTAAATACTAACTATAATGAACGTAGTATCAAGACAAAATACAAACTAGCTGTAGTGAACAAAGTATCTACCCATGATATTAGCAAACTCTAGTGAACATAGCATCTATAGAACACACTATCTTACTGTAGCGAACGTAGTATCTATGGAAAATGCTAACAATACTGAACATAGCATCTACAGAAAATACTAACTTACTCTACTGAACGTCGTATCAAAACAAAATACTAACTAATTGTCGTGAACTTATAAGAAATACAAAATGCTAACTAGAGTGAAAGAAGTATATACAAAAACCACTAACTATAGTGAACATAGTATTTACAGAAAGTACAACTTTTGTGAACATAGTACTTTACAGAAAATATTAATTATAGTGTACATAGTATCTACAGAAAACACTAAATATAATTAACATAGCATATGCTCTAAATACTAACTATAGTGAACGTCGTATCAACATAAAATACTAACCAGCTGTAGTGAACGATCTACCCATGATATTAACAAACTCTAGTGGACATAGCATCTACGGAATATACTAACTCTGGTGAACGTAGTATCAACACAAAATACTAATTAGCTTTAGTGAACATAGTATATACACAACATGCTGAATAAACATAGTGAACACAGTTTTAACACAAAATTCGCATTAGCAGTAGTATCAAGAGAAAATATTATCTAGCTGTAGTTAAAATAGTATCTACAGTAAATACTAATGTTAGTAAATATAGTATCAACACAAAATTCTAAGTATAGTGAACAGCATATACAAAAAATACCAAATAACTGTTGTGAACGTCGTATCAAAACAAAATTCTAATTAATTTTAATGAACTTGGTATAAACACAAAATGCTAAGTATAATGAACGTAGTATCTACAGAAAATACTGACTACGGTGAACAGAGTAGCTACAGACAATACTAACTTTTTGTTAACATGGTATCTACGGAAAATATTAACTATAGTGAACATAGTATATACATTAAATACTAGCTATAGTGAACGTAGTATCAACACAAAATACTATCTAGCTGAAGTGAACATAGTATTTACACAATGCATTAACTGTAATGAACATACTATCAACATAAAATACTAGCTAGAGTGAACATAGTATCTACACAACTTACTAAATAACTATAGTGAATACAGTATCAACTCAAATTTCTAACTAACTCTAGTGAACATAGTATCAACCCAAAATACTAACTATAGTGAACATAGTATGAAAACAAAATACTAACTAGCTGTAGTGAAGATATGGTGTGAAGTTCTGTCTGGTTGAACTTGACAATAATAAAGCCTCATATTTTTTTAACATTGGTGAACAAGGACAGTAAGTATTGAGTATCATTTCTATCTAAGAAAGTCCAGTTCTTGTTGGTTTATTAGTGGATTGTGGTGCTGTTGAAGTTGAGGTAACAGTAAAAGGAAACTGGTACTTGGGGATCAATGTTTGTACAGTTAAGTAACTTTTGTTTGTTTATCATGGCCAGGTGGTTAAGATGCCCGTTCTTACCTCCATATGTTGCTGAAATCTATCAAGTATGGATAATTATTGCAGGTGGTTTCACGTCGTGGCCTACTGGTGATTTTCTGGAAATTTTCAAGCAACCATTGTGTCTTTACCCTAATTTAGTGGATAATCATACACGAACGTTTTAGTTTTTTGAATTTGTAGCTGCAGGTATCACGCGACTTCCTCATTTACATTATTATCACGTTATCCCTCGTTTTCTCCGAGAATCGGCGGTTATTGATTTGGTATTGTCCATTAATAGCGGTTCTTCGCTGGTATAGTGGTAAGTCTACGGATTTACGAAGCTAAAATCTAGGGTTCGATTTCCCTCAGTGGACTCAGCGGATAGCTCGATGTGGCTTTGTTATAAGAAAAAAAAAAACACGCACATCATTAATAGCGAATTCACTAAATTATTTGGTTAGTAAATGTTTACTTTATTCAGTTCTTCCCAAGAATTGGTTATTTTTACTTATTTTATATTACCGTCAGTTTTGTGTTTTCAAGTAACAATTATTTAGAGTTTAGATTATTTCAGGGTATTTTCTTGCGAAAGATATTTCTTGTTTCACAGGATAATGTTCATTCTTATATCCCGTATCAATTTTGGAGAATTGTCGTACCCGCTACTAATAGATTGGAAAGATTGTTTTGATTCGTTTGTTGATTATTGGTATTGTAATTTAGATTTTCTTATTTGGCGTCATGCAATGGCTACCAATATTAAGTTGGTTCACAAATTTCATCATCCGAGTGGCTTGTGTTCCTTCTGTGGTTCGCAAGAGAAACTATCGCTCTGTTGTTTTCCCAATGTTCCAGAGTACAGGGCCCGGCATAGCCAGGTGGGTAAAAAAAGGCGTTCGACTCGTAATCTGATGGTCGCGGGTTCGAATTCCGGTCGCACCAAATATGCTCGCTTTTTTAGTCGTGGGGGGAGTTATAATGTTTCAGTCAATCCCACTATTTGTTGGTAAAATAGTAGCCCAAGAGTTGGCGGTGGGTGGTGATGACTAGCTGCTTTTCCTCTAGGGACGGCTAGCGCAGATAGCCCTCGTATAGCTTTGCGCGAAATTCAAAAAAACAAACCTTTGTATTATATTCCAGCCCTTAATATAATTACAATAACTATTAAAACCACAGATGTGCTTCAGAACTCCTAATACAATTCATTAACCTGCCACGAATATTTGAACTCCTAAAAGAAACTATTACGAACTTTGTAAAAAACTAGTAACGTCTGAAAGCAGACATTTTTACGACTTTCATATCGTTGTAACGAAATTGAAGGATTTAGAAATAACTTTTTTATATAACTCTTGAAGCACCAACACGAATACTTTACAATTAAAACGTTAGAACTCTCAAACTCTTTAGACAAAACTGAAAACGTAACCATGAACAGCTCTTAAAATATTATCACAGGCATATTTTTAAACATTATATTGAAAGGTTTACCACTGACTGATATTTAAAACTTATTTTTTTAACAAAAAAGAAACATTAGCGCCATCAGGCGTCGTGATGATGTAACAAATTACGTTTTTTTCAAACCACCATCTGAGTGGGAACTTACAGATTAGTTACAACTTAACAATGTGTTAACCGTATGTGTTAATTAGTTCTGATTCAGTTTCTCTTCTCCATTGTCTTTTTTTTTTTTTTCGATTTGCGTATCATATTTAAAATCACCCGTCATTAAGCTGTTTTACTTCTTTTGTTTGATGTCGAATATCGAAGAACCTTTGTTTTTTGGTAATCCTTTTGGTGATTAACCGAATTCAACCTTTATTTTAGCGGCATACGACGAAAACTGTAAGAACGTTTTGTTTTCTCACTTCATGAAACATCAGAAAGAGTTGACGATCCACTGTAGTTTTTGACCAATCTTTAATGGACACTAAATGTTGTGTTGTATATACATGTGTGTATGTGTGTGTATATAACCTTGAAGAATAAGTGAAATCATGTTGTTTAATCAAACTGATGAAAATATCATGTCACCAATTTTTAATTTTGAGATCACACTTGGGCTCATGCGAAGACAAAAGGAAGGATTTGTTATTCAACAGCTGATAGCATTCCTAAAAACAAACAACAAATCAGTCTTTTTTTTTAGATATAGAATAATTATTTTTACTTGTTTGTTTATGAATTTTTAAATCTGTATGAAGCCAAGAAAATTACACAATGAGCTATTCCTGCTCTGCACACCACATGTATCAAAAGCCTATTTCAAACGTTTAAGTCCGAAGATGTATACAGCTGTGCCACAAGGAGGCTTAGGAAAAGCATAATTACATATATATGCTATCCTATAATAACTAAAGAAGGCTGTTTAAACGTTTCGTCACAAATACACGTTTCGCTGATACGACAAAAATAAATTAATTAATAAGAATCAGATAGAAACATCACTCACATTCCAAAGTACTTTGTATTAAAATCTTAATGAAACAAATTCAGATTTAATTGTTTGTTTTTCATTATTTTATTACGTCACATATTGCTTAGTACTATTATTGTTGTGTAGTCACTTCACATTATTAACTTACATCAAACTTCGTGCAGTAAGTTTATTATTGTTGTGTAGTCACTTCACATTATTAAC
>NC_134837.1:206539217-206613629 GCF_004210375.1 Tachypleus tridentatus
TTATTTTTTCATTTTAAACTTATATGCACTTTCTATTGATGGAGAAATTTCTTTTTAGTTCATTCGTGTTTTAAAAATATACTTGAAACCTGATACGGCCTGGTGGTTAGGGTACTCGACTCCCAATCTGATGATCTCAGGTTCGAATCCCGTCACAGAGCATGTTTACCCTTTCAGTAATGGGGGAGTTATAATATGACGGTCAATCCCTTTTCACTGATAAAGATTATCCCAAGAGTCGACGGTAGGTGATGTTGGTTAACTGCTTTCCATCTATAGGCTGTTACTTCTAAGTTAGGGACAGGTTAGCACAGATAGTCCTAGAGTAGCTATGTGTTAAATTTCCGAAGTAAACACAACAAATAAAAAGACGTTAGTTTGAATAAGAGGTCATCTTGAATGGATCTCTTCTTCAGCATTTCCTTAAAAACAGTCATGATGGTTGAAATGGCTCAAACTTCACGGGTTGTTCAGATGCAGACGTCACAAATTACAGCTAATTGCAAATAAATGGTCAGCTTATAATTAGCACAACAAACCATTACAGAAAATTAAAAAATAGTTAATAAGTTTCACAATTCACTAGTATTTTACATTTCCCTCAAATATAGTATTAAGACTTGTTGTTGTATTAACACAAGCTTGTCAAAGTCCTGTTACTTCATGCAATATAATAGATAAGAACATACTGTACCAGTCAACAGTCAGAGTGCCATCAATTTTGTGTAAATTGGTAACATCATTGGCTAAGATCCCAAATATGCTTCATTCAAACTTATAATTACAAGCCAAGTCATCGAAATGTTCTTTATACCAGATTGTCGCACATCTCTAATCCACAGAAATGGTTTAACGTAAACCTTTTACATAGCTCTAACTGAAATATAAACTTTTGCCTAATATATTACATGGTGTAAATTCACCAGTCAAGACCTTCATTTCTACACGTTTTTGCCCTAGGAGTTAGTCTTAGTCGTTTCTCTGGTTCTTTAATAACTCAATGAACTTAAAAGTAACGGAATTTGTAGATTTATTAGTAGTATCAAAGATAAAGATGGACTTAAACCAATGGAGCTGTTCTTGACACTTTTCGCATGTGTAAAAGTGATAAAACAAATTCGGAAATTCTGAATTAACTAATGTAAGTAAGTTAGAAACATCACGAACGAGACTAGACATTGGCAAAATTAGCTGTAACAATTGTAAATATTTCCTCCATTGGTAATTAAAAAATTCATCTTTTTTGTTGGAATGGATCGAGCTCTGAATTCTAGCATTATAAGCCATGCAGCTTACCGCTGAGCCATCAGGGGCTAAACGTTTATTAAAAATTCGAGTAGGAAAAAAGTATTAAAGTAAATAGTTCTGGGAGAATTGAGACAACTCAAGTTGAGTGGCTAAAATGTGAGCACGTGATGTAGAGAGAATCCAATGAGAATGGACGTGAACGGCTCTGCAGGTTTCGGAAAGAAAAATAAAGCTATTTTATAAGACGTCAGTGATAAAAGAAACTTTAGTGCTACAAACAGAGCCAAAAGTTGTTTTTTTCCTCAATTAACGACAGACCTAAATTACATGTTTCCGTAGTTTAGCAATAATAACATACGCTTAACGTGCCCAACATCATCTGCTCGAACCCCCACGGAAACACTCATTTTAAAAAAAAAATAAACAGTATTTAGTATACTGTAAATAAACTTAACCACTTATTTTGGGAGTTTTCCAAGAACAGTCACTGTTATGCTTTAGTTTTCTAATTTGGGGTTAGTTTCATAAAATATATAAATCAGCTAAGAACTGATTGGTTCATGACAGAAAAGTGAAGTCTAATGGTTGGGATGAAAAACACTTTATTTATTTGAGTCGAACGTTTCGGAATCAGAAAGGTCGGAATAGTTTGTTATGTGTTTATGAATTTCGCGCAAAGCTCCACGAGGTCTGTCTGCGCTAACCGCCTCTAATTTAGTAGTGTAAGACTAGAGGGAATGTAACTGGAAGAGCCACAATAATCGATTGGTCTTTGGGGAACACTCAACTTTAGTGACACATTTGCCAAAGATCAGACGGAGTTCTTTGTACTTATCCTGTTCAGAGGGTGAAGACAATATCCTGGTGGTCAGCCGGGAAAAATAAACATAAATTATAGGAAACAAATAGACGAACTGAGTATAGAAACCAAATGGGCGAAACTGTACACATGAATCGTAGAGTACAAACTACACACGTAAGTAGTGATTTCAGGACAGAAACTGTTTGGATTAGTTCTAAAGTACCATCATGGTATTGAAGGTAAATTATTGTTTACTTATATTCCATTTCAAGCTTATATTTAGATGATGTAAAAGGGCAAAGAGAAAGAAACAAATCCGTTGGAATAATTTTAAAAAGTTGCACTGGAAGTTTAGCGTGATGGACTTTGTTCTATTTAATACCATCATGGTCAACGAAATATAGATGAGTACATGAAGAGAATGGGTTCTTATTAGAGAATAATATATACTGAATATACGTTTGAGTTAGAGAATAAATGTATATCATATGCATATGTGGAGAAATCAGTGAATCAGGGGGTCTTTTAATACCTCTTAATAACTACCACGTATTCTGGGAGGGCCATACTCCTTAATTATCATGTTCAGGTCTCGCATGCAGTTATCCCCCTAGTAGGAAGTGTTATGTATTTAATGAATACTAAGAAATCAAATAAACGTTGCAAAATCAGCAGTTTTTAGTGAAAGGAAACTGGAGAACCATTAATACACAACAAGAAGAAAAACCGGAAAGACGAAAATGAAAGTTGCAGTTAGTAACACGTGGAAAAACGAAACCAAAAGAAGGAATGGAAAAAACGTGGAATTTGAGGTGTCAGAATTTTATGGTTAAAAAACGAGAAGAAAATTTCTAAAAGGAAATCACGAATCAGAAAGTTTTACGTTCAAAAGCAACCAGACATTTTGAATATAGCTTTTGTCTTGATTTGTTTTCCTTGTAGATTTTATGAAAAACAAGGGTATAAGTATCCATCATAACCATGTTACTAGTGAAGAAAGATAAGTATCCATTACAACCATGTTACTAGTGAAGAAAGATAAGTATCCATTACAACCATGTTACTAGTGAAGAAGATAAGTATCCATTACAACCATGTTACTAGTGAAGAAAGATAAGTATCCATTTCAACCATGTTACTAGTGAAGAAGAGATAAGTATCCATTACAACCATGTTACTAGTGAAGAAAGATAAGTATCCATTACAACCATGTTACTAGTGAAGAAAGATAAGTATCCGTTACAATCATGTTACTAGTGAGAGAAAGATAAGTATCCATTACAACCATGTTACTAGTGAAGAAAGATAAGTATCCATTATAACCATGTTACTAGTGAAGAAAGATAAGTATCCATTACAACCATGTTACTAGTGAAGAAAGATAAGTATCCATTACAACCATGTTACTAGTGAAGAAAGATAAGTATCCATTACAACCATGTTAGTCTAGTGAAGAGAAAGATAAGTATCCATTACAACCATGCTACTAGTGAGAGAAGAGATAAATTATCCATTACAACCATGTTACTAGTGAAGAAGATAAGTATCCATTACAACCATGTTACTAGTGAAGAAAGATAAGTATCCATTACAACCATGTTACTAGTAAAGAAGAGATAAGAATATCCATTACAACCATGTTACTAGTGAAGAAAGATAAGTATCCATTACAACCATGTTACTAGTGAGAGAAGAGATAAAGTATCCATTACAACCATGTTACTAGTGAAGAAAGATAAGTATCCATTACAACCATGTTACTAGTGAGAGAAGAAGAGAAAATTATCCATTACAACCATGTTACTAGTGAAGAGAAGATAAGTATCCATTACAACCATGTTACTAGTGAAGAAAGATAAGTATCCATTACAACCATGTTACTAGTGAAAAGAAGATAAAGTATCCATTACAACCATGTTACTAGTGAAGAAAGATAAAATTATCCATTACAACCATGTTACAAGTGAAGAAGAGATAAGTATCCATTTCAACCATGTTACTAGTGAAAAGATAAGTATCCATTACAACCATGTTACTAGTGAAGAAGAGATAAGTATCCATTACAACCATGTTACTAGTGAGAAAAGATAAGTATCCATTACAACCATGTTACTAGTGAAGAAAGATAAGTATCCATTACAACCATGTTACTAGTGAAGAAAAGATAAGTTATCCATTATAACCATGTTACTAGTGAAGAAAGATAAGTATCCGTTATAACCATGTTACTAGTGAAGAAGAGATAAGTATCCATTACAACCATGTTACTAGTGAAGAAAGATAAGTATCCATTACAACCATGTTACTAATGAAGAAAGATAAGTATCCATTACAACCATGTTACTAGTGAAGAGAAGATAAGTATCCATTACAACCATGTTACAAGTTGAAGAAGAGATAAGTATCCATTACAACCATGTTACTAGTGAAGAAGAGATAAGTATCCATTATAACCATGTTACTAGTGAAGAAAGATAAGTATCCATTACAACCATGTTACTAGTGAAGAAAGATAAGTATCCATTACAACCATGTTACTAGTGAAGAAAGATAAGTATCCATTACAACCATGTTAGTCTAGTGAAGAAAGATAAGTATCCATTACAGCCATGTTACTAATGAAGAAAGATAAGTATCCATTACAACCATGTTACTAGTGAAGAAAGATAAGTATCCATTACAACCATGTTACTAGTGAAGAAAGATAAAGTATCCATTACAACCATGTTACAAGTGAAGAAGAGATAAGTATCCATTTCAACCATGTTACTAGTGAAAAAGATAAGTATCCATTACAACCATGTTACTAGTGAAGAAAGATAAGTATCCATTACAACCATGTTACTAGTGAAAAAAGATAAGTATCCATTACAACCATGTTACTAGTGAAGAAAGATAAGTATCCATTACAACCATGTTACTAGTGAAGAAAGATAAGTATCCATTATAACCATGTTACTAGTGAAGAAAGATAAGTATCCGTTATAACCATGTTACTAGTGAAGAAAGATAAGTATCCATTACAACCATGTTACTAGTGAAGAAAGATAAGTATCCATTACAACCATGTTACTAATGAAGAAAGATAAGTATCCATTACAACCATGTTACTAGTGAAGAAAGATAAGTATCCATTACAACCATGTTACTAGTGAAGAAAGATAAGTATCCATTACAACCATGTTACAAGTGAAGAAAGATAAGTATCCATTACAACCATGTTACTAGTGAAGAAAGATAAGTATATCCATTACAACCATGTTACTAGTGAAGAAAGATAAGTATCCATTACAACCATGTTACTAGTGAAGAAAGATAAGTATCCATTAGAACCATGTTAGTCTAGTGAAGAAAGATAAGTATCCATTACAACCATGTTACTAGTGAAGAAAGATAAGTATCCATTACAACCATGTTAGTCTAGTGAAGAAAGATAAGTATCCGTTACAATCATCTTGGTCTGAGAGAAGGAACATCTATATAGGGAACACGTGAAGAGTAAGTCTATAAGAAAGATCAGATCTTGTCTGCTCTAATAAAACAAAGAAATCGTGAGGTTAGATCTTATCTTCTCTATTCAAACAAACAAACAAATAAATCGTGAGGTTAGATTTTGTCTTCTCTATTCAAACAAATAAACAAAGAAATCATGAGGTTAGATCTTGTCTTCTCTAATAAAACAAAACAATAGAATCGTAAGGTTAGATCTTGTCTTCTCTATTCAAATAAACAAACAAAGAAATCGTGAGGTTAGATCTTGTCTTCTCTAATAAAACAAAACAATTGAATCGTGAGGTTAGATCTTGTCTTCTCTATTCAAATAAACAAACAAAGAAATCGTGAGGTTAGATCTTATCTTCTCTAATGAAACAAAGCAGCAAAAGAATCGTGAGGTTAGATCTTGTCTTCCATAACTAAACAAACAAACAAAAGAATCGTGGTAATAAATATAATTTTTATGGTTTTTTAATGGCCATGTAAAGATAAAGAACTGTGATGATTAGTTGTAGTTCGAGTATCTGTTCGTGGTACTGTACCGTCTATAATAACTGTAATGGTTTCAGGCAAACATTCCATTCTAACTTCTATTATTGAGTTCTAGACTACGTGTGAAGCCTAAAGCAACAAAAAATATAGAGAGCGAGTTCTCATTCCAGAACGTTTCATAAAACTACACATCACTATCTACAGACATCAGTTACTAAAACTGAACTCTGAAACTAAAGGATGGTGGTTAAAGGCATCAGCTGCCAACTCTTGGGCTACTCTTGATTTATCAAATAATGAGATTTGACTGTGGAGCATGTTTTCATGGCAGCAGGTAGGAAACCAGGAATCCACAGATTCACTGCCCAAATACGCTTATTACTAGATCACGCTTGGTCCAGAGAGCGAAAGTAATAGTCCTAATAATCTTACTTAATAGTTCTACACTACCACTGATGTATAACATGGCTCAGTATTTGTGTAATATTTTCTAACGTAGCCCATTATATACGTAATATTGTGTGCACCATTTGTAACTATCATCTATATGAGATTGACAGATACTAATTGGTTTGGTTTGGTTTGTTTTTTAATTTCGCGCAAAGTTATACGAGGGCTATCTGCGCTAGCCGACTCTAATTTAGCAGTGTAAGACTAGAGGAAGTCAACTCTTGAGCTACTCTTTTACCAACGAACAGTGGGATTGATCGTCACATTATAACGCCCCCACGGCTTAAAGGCCGAGCATGTTTGGTGTGACGGGTATTCGAACCCGCGACCCTCGGATTACGATTCGAGTGCCTCAACCACCTGGCCATGCCGGGCCTCAAAAACGAAGAATAGAGTTGTCAAAAATAAACAAATAAAACCAATGTTTTAACGTCGCAACTGATCATTAAGTAAAAGAAAGGGTCGTGTAAATACGAAACAAAAAACGGGCCAATGAGAGTGGAAGTTAACGTCTAACCGAACAATGTAATCTCGTGTCGTCTATTGGTGCGAACGTTTTAAAAGACGCGTCACAACATTTGAAGAGACATTATTTAAATACATAATAAAAATACTACTGTCTGCAGTAACTACGATGTCTCTTAAAAAGAAAACAACATTTGTAAGTTCTTTTCTAAAGTCTCGAAAACATTTTCTGTTGTGTTTTTTATTTGCTTTGTTTTAAAATATGCTTCGTAATTAGTAGAAGCTATTTATTTTCTCTTTGTCGAAAGAACAGTTCTTTCACTGTGAAGACTTGTTTTTTCGGCTAATAGTTTTGTTAATTGTTAAGCCTTAATGGCACGCGTTTACTGGGCGATCGTTTGTTTGTTGAACGTTGCGCAGAAATAGCTACTTGAGCCTTATCCGCGCATGCCGTTCTTGATTTAGAAGTGATACTAGAGACAAGGAAAGCAGTGAGCATCACCCACCGCCAACTTGGTGCTAGTCTAATTCGAAAGTTGGATTCGACTACCAGTTTTATAACGTACTCACGGCCTCAAAGTGGGGAGCGCGACATTTTTTTCGTTTCTTCGTTTTTGTTAGTGGAAACAGGTCATGAATTTCTGATTGAGAGAGACAACTATTTTATTACTTCCATGGTTGTTTAACATTTTGTGCACCTACGTTTCTAGTAGTGCAGTTAAAAAGCTTTTTTGTGTGTGTGTTTTTTAAACATGTATAGCTAGTTACATATGATTAGGTATTAGAGGAAGATAAGGAAGAATGCAGGTTTATCAACAGCTTGCACGTCTGTGTGGACCAAAGTTTGCAAATAATTAGCCGTTCAAATGACTTTAAGGTAACACTTCATCGCGTCACGAATGAGTCTCACGTGATCTTGCGCGAGTGAAACTAGTTTGTTATGTCTGGAGTTCAAGTTCCGTAAACCACGACAAGATTTCATAACGTTTCATCAAAAAAGTTTGCTGTTGTTTGTTTGGTTTTTTTTCTGTTCAATAGCAAGACGATCCCTTATTTCCCAGTACTCGATGAAAGACGAAATTGTTTCACAAAGTTTTGAGACCTTTGGCTCGAAGAATTTTCAACTCGTCTGCAGGAAATCAAACAGTAGAAATGCTACAGGTTAAAGGATTGTTAGAAATATAATATTAAAAGAGAAAGAAAACAGATTGGCTCAAGCGATTTTAGCTAAACGCGTTCGAATAACTATCTTCCTATTCACCCTCAACTTTGTATTTTTCAGTGTAAGTCCGACGTAAAAGGTAGGGGACCTAACCTAACAGCAACTGATACAGGGAAGGTGTTATTAATATATCTTAAATTATCTGTTTATTTACATGTTTCGGAAATAAGAAAAATAGTAGATTTTAAAGATTAGCTTCGAACAACGCAGGAATCAGAGAGCATAAAGCATATAACAGCTTTTTTTCTCTATATTTGTTTATAATTCCGTGACGAGAAACCGCGCGTTAATTATAAGTTAGATACACAGAATACCTGATGTTATCTTTACACGAATATCTAACTTCACGTAACAGATTTCACTCAGGGTTGTTAAGATCTTGCTTCCCAGGTTTGTCTAATATCTTCTAGATTAGTATAATTATCCACAACTAATTAATTAGTATAGTATTATATACATAGGTCTCATTTCTGTCTGTTAACAAAACGTTTTACAACTACACCTAATGTTTTATATGGGTTTGCTGTATGATGTTAAGTGGAGTAGATTGGAAAATTACAACTAACATTTCGTCTGAACGTTTCTATGGTAATAAATGGCCTATATTGTAAAATTACAACTAACATTTCGTCTGAACGTTTCTATGGTAATAAATGGCCTATATTAGAAAATTGCAACTATAATTTCGTCTGAACGTTTCTATGGTAATAAATGGCCTATATTGGAAAATTAAACTAACATTTCATTTGAACGTGCCAGATGAGGACATATAAACAAGTCAACATGTAGCAGCAAAGCGACGAAAAATGAAACTTATAACTAATTCAACATGTAACAGTAAAACATGGCAAATTGGAAGAAAAAACATGGTCAACATTAAGTCATGGCATTTGGAAAATATAACTAACACATAGTGTTGATTAAGATATCACTTAATCAATGTGTGACAGACTAAAAGATATAACTAACTCGATGTGTAACATTAAAGACTAGTAGATATAAATAACACAATGTGTAACATTAAAGACTAGTAGATATAAATAACACAATGTGTAATATTAAAGACTAAAAGATATAACTAACTCGATGTGTAACATTAAAAACTAGAAAATATAAATAACTCAATGTGTAACATTAAAGACTAGTAGATATAAGTAACACAATGTGTCACATTAAAGACTAGTAGATATAAATAACACGATGTGTAACATTACAGACGAAAAGATATAACTAACACAATGTGTAACATTAAAGACTAGAAGATATAACTAACACAATGTGTAATATTAAAGACTAGAAGATATAACTAACACAATGTGTAACATTAAAGACTAGTAGATATAAATAACACAATGTGTAATATTAAATACTAGAAGATATAAATAACACGATGTGTAACATTACAGACTAGAAGATATAACTAACATGATGTGTAACATTAAAGACTAGTAGATATAAATAACACGATGTGTAACTTACAGACGAAAAGATATAACTAACACAATGTGTAATATTAAAGACTAAAAGATATAACTAACTCGATGTGTAACATTAAAAACTAGAAAATATAAATAACTCAATGTGTAACATTAAAGACTAGTAGATATAAGTAACACAATGTGTAATATTAAAGACTAGTAGATATAACTAACACAATGTGTAACATTAAAGACTAGAAGATATAACTAACACTATGTGTAATATTAAAGACTAGAAGATATAACTAACACAATGTGTAATATTAAGACTAGAATATATAAATAACACGATGTGTAACATTACAGACTAGAAGATATAACTAACACAATGTGTAATATTAAAGACTAGAGGATATAATTAACACAATGTGTAATATTAAAGACTAGAAGATATAACTAACACAATGTGTAATATTAAAGACTAGAAGATATAACTAACACTATGTGTAATATTAAAGACTAGAAGATATAACTAACACAATGTGTAATATTAAAGACTAGAATATATAAATAACACGATGTGTAACATTACAGACTAGAAGATATAACTAACACAATGTGTAATATTAAAGACTAGAAGATATAACTAACACAATGTGTAATATTAAAGACTAGAAGATATAACTAACACAATGTGTAATATTAAAGACTAGAAGATATAACTAACACAATGTGTAACATTAAAGACTAGAAGATATAGCTAACACAATGTCTAATATTAAAGACTAGAAGATATAACTAACACAATGTGTAATATTAAAGACTAGAAGATATAACTAACACAATGTGTAATATTAAAGACTAGTAGATATAACTAGCACAATGTGTAACATTACAGACTAGTAGATATAACTAGCACAATGTGTAACATTACAGACTAGTAGATATAACAATGTCAGCATCTTTCATTGCTGTTTCACTAACGTGTGTTTCTTGTCCTTATCACCATGTTTTAACATCAATTCACTGATATAATAAATATACCACATAATGTGTTATAAACCTTTCTTACACACAACACGTTATTTTCATGTAAAGGCACCTGAAAAATCAGTAAATGTTTCAGATTTTGTTCTATAATTTCATAAAATCGCTTACTTAAGATTCTTGTTATAACACTGTTATATAGTTATGACGAGTTTCATAAGATGTTTACATTAACTCTCGTTTCTGTAGAAACAGTTATACCTGGCTTATTTGTATCTGTAACAAGATAACAAAACCAGTTACAAACCGACATCAGTGTCGTGGAAACTAGAGAAAGAAAACAGTTTTCTTTATTTACAGATATTCACGTCCATGATCTGACTTCTGTATAACTTATCTTTCTAGATGACGAGAAACCCACTTGAAATAAAAAGAACCTTTGTTAACCTTGTGATAACCTAGGAAGGTCGAAACGTTGTTCTCTGCTTATCCATAAAAGTATTAATACCCATACCAGCCCTTCTGAGATACGGAATTGTTTCTTCTCATGCATCCAACATGCAGCGGATTATCAAAAAGTCAGATCTTTACTGATGAATTTGTAATCCGTCAGAGCTTTATTAAAACGTGATGATAAATACTTTTAGAAGTACCGTAAGATGATATTAAGATATCAAGATACAAAGATATTATGATGTTAAGATGCTAAGATATTATAAAGCAAGAGATAAATATATTCTTACCGACCTTTCCAACTAGTTCTTGCATGCAGTCTACTAACCAGGGTGTTTATCTAGAGCACGTGTTGAGAAGGTGGTTCTCATTTATCCGCTTGAGGTCTGTTACAATCTTTTCTCACATAAAATCCTGAGAAGCTGTAAACAATCACGTTTCGGACATCAACGTCACGAGCTCGTAGCTCGCGATAACCTCACCTAGATGCTGTTAGTTACGCAAGTGGCAACGTTCTGATAGCCGCCAAAACCTGCCTGCCTTCTTTATATTCAGAGCAGCAAGAGAGTAGAGCTCGTAACCACGCGGGAAGATGTCTTCCTGGATTCGATGGTCGTTTTTTAATGGACGAAAGAGACTGAAGAATTGCTTTATAATCTTATAGTATTTTTTATTTGTATTTTCTCCCTTTCCCTAACAACATATCGTAGGTTTTCAAAATCACAGCTGTATTATCCACTGTATAATAGGACCATATACTATATTTTTATCACGATTCCCAAGATGACAGTAGCAAAATTTTCACATAGTTTTTCCAAAGTACTTACCAATCTTTAGGTTAGTGAATAACTCAGAACTTATGCTATAAATGGTTGAAACATATGTTGGAAAATTTCACGACTAAGCATGTTCCAGGAAAAACCAATCCGAATTTACAGAAATTTGAAACGTGAATCGCAACACTGGAAAACATAAAATCATAAAAACTCGATGAGCAAAATCGAATAGAAGCGAAAACGTTAGTGTCTGTGATGCAACAATATTTTATAAAGAATAATACTGCACTTTTATGTCAGTTTTGTTGTTATTAATTGTTATCAAAAGTATATTTCTAATCACAAAGTTATCAAGCGTGACTCAATTGTTTTATGGATTTCAATAGCTTGTCCTCAAGGCGAGGCTATTGTCTCGAAAGCGAGGCTTGTATTTGGTAAACGAGGCTTATATCTCGAAAGCGAGGCTCGTATCTACAAAACGAGCTTTTATTTGTAAGGTGTTTTAATTAGAGTATTCTTGGATATCGGAATAACATAATAACCTGTTTCTGTTTTAAATATAATAATTTAGACTCCTAATACTTGGGGTTGTTACACTGTAGTATTGTTCTTAAGTATAGATAATGTTTTTAATTTATCATAACTTTGTTGGACAAAGTGGTCAATAGTCTTCCAAAAACTTCTATATTTTTAAGATATTCCATGTCATTTATTTGGATGTTCGAGGCGAAATGAGCCATAAACAATAACTATGTATGTCCATGAATTGTTACAGGTTAAGAAAACAAGTTGGCTCACAGAAAGCCAAAGTGAGCAAATAACGTGACGTTTAGGACAAGAAAGAACGCAGTTAGTCAAAAGCACCCTGTATCAATCCTCTCGTCAAATAGACTTGACTCTCACTCTTATGGTGTACCCACGACTACAAGGCACGTAGAGAATTTTGAGGTACTAGGAAGGGAACCATGATTCATAAGATTCACAGAACGCTAACTATAGGCCACGCCCAGTATATGATTTTGACTTAATAAATAGTAACATGAAACAAATTCTCCAGTGATCTCAGAATTATTGCATCTTTCTAATTTATGAGAATTAGTAAATGGATTTCGTCCTGGTCATGCTTATCTTTTACGTTTCTTAGTGATCAGATCTAAACTGTCCATCTCTCCATTGAATCGGTGGTAAGTTTATGAAGATGCAATGCTAAAATTCGAAGTTTCTTCAAAGGTGGTGAACAGAACTCAGATAAAATAGTGTGTAAGTTTGCACTAATACCTAAAAACAAATAATAAACATCTGACTCGTTTATAAAACCGTTTTATTAGGTTACAGCTGGTCAGTTATTAATTGTGATGCTTATAAAACCGTTTCATAATATCATAACTGGTCATTTTTCAAACGTCATGCTTATGACGTGATTTCTTAAAATTACAACTGGTCAATTTTCAACTATTATGTTTACGACGTGATTTCATTTGGTAAACCATTTGGTATTTTCTACCTCATTCGACACACAGGCTAATTGACCAGGTCAGAGGTTTCGGCATGGCAATCTTGAATTTACATCTGTTGGGTGTTAGCCAGCGAGACAATCAGTGAACAGCGACCAACGCCCACGCGCGACTACTTATTGTTACGCTATAATAACGTCCAAGCAACTGAAAGCGTGGAATGCATTGAGTGACATATCACGACTCGATCCTCAGACTTATAAATACTCAGCCTGTTACACTAACCACTAAGTTAGGCCTAATTTTAGGATATAGAGAATAATGTATAAATATTTATATAAAACAGAATAATACAGTTTGATTGTCAGTATAAAAACTATATCTCCTAGTGTCGATAACTTTTGTATCCGATAACAGACATAAACAATTTCGAGTAACAAGCTATGCATAAAAAATGGCGCTGTATGTAAATTGAAGTAAAAATTCGACACGTAAGCACAACATAATTAGCTCATTAAAACACAGAAACGTGGGTATAACATCGTGTTTTGACTGTAGTTAAGCGTGATGATACACAGTGGGCTCGCCGTGCTGTGTCCACCACGAATTTTAGCGTTTATAAGATTTACCGCTGTACCATTAGGGGGCGTGCAGCATGGTCTCAAAAGACATTTAATTAATCTTTATTACAAAGGATAGAAAAGAAAGTTAAATTAACCTCTGGGAATTTATAACAATGAAACTGAATTCGTAACACGGGACTAGATGGAGAAACACACTGTTTGTAATTGTGTGAGTAACAATACTATGTTTCTAGACAGGATGACGAAACGGTTGAAACTGGATCTATTTAACGTGTTGTGACCTCACATTTTCTTAAATAATATTCGTTATATTTTTCAGGTCAAAAGGTAAGACGTCAAAGCGATTAACTTAATAAAATGCTTGTCCCTCACTTTTACTCAAATTAAGCTATTTCAAAGTTACCATATATGGTAAAAATGTTTGTTCTTCGTTTATATTGAAACTACTATATCTCACAAATCAAATGGCAAAAATTCAAAGTCATCAAATATGGTAATATATTTACCCTTCATTTATACTAAAACTAAGGTATTTCTCAGTTCTAAAGTTGAAACTTCAAATCAACAAACACAGTGAAATGTTTGTCCTTCATTTATATCTGTACTAAGGTACTTCAGGAGCCCAAAAGTGAAAAGTTAAGCTACACAGCTACTAATGTTTGATAGACGAAGTATATTTTGTTATTAGGCTTAGTACGTAAACTGACTTTTACATTTTATTAAACTATGATATTAAAACAGGTACTGATGTATGATAGACGAAGTATATTGTGTTATTAGGCTTAGTGCGTAAACTGATTTTTACATTTCATTAAACTATGATATTAAAACAGGTACTGATGTATGATAGACGAAATATATTGTGTTATTAGGCTTAGTGCGTAAACTGATTTTTACATTTCATTAAACTAAGATATTAAAACAGGTACTGATATATGATAGACGAAATATATTGTGTTATTAGGCTTATTGGGTACATTAATTTTCTCATTTCATTTACACCTTATAAATTTAGAAATAAAATATTCTACCTAAAATTGGACTCACGTTCACCCTAGAGTTATAAATTTACTTTAAACAGTTGAGACACTATCAACTGAATACAAAGTGAGTTACATAATTACAGACGAAGAAATAAACCTTGGAAATGTTTACAACATCTTGATGGAACTTTTTAGTGTCTGGGACTTAACTATCTTTTGTTACAAATCTCACCTGGACTTAACCATCTTTTGTTACAAATCTCATCTGGACTTAACTATATTTTATTACAAATCTCACCTGGACTTAACCATCTTTTGTTACAAATCTCACCTGGACTTAACCATCTTTTGTTACAAATCTCATCTGGACTTAAATATATTTCATTACAAATCTCGCCTGGATTAAACCATCTTTCGTTACAAAATCTCAACGTAGGGTTAACCATCTTTTGTTACAAATTTCACCCGGATTTAACCGTTTTTTGCTAAAAGAGTAGTTGGGCTAGAATTCTGAATTCAGAAGGATTCTGAATGTGGTCACGTGATGTAAAAGACGGGAACCTTTACGCACCACGTGCATTGAAAGTAATCAAAACGCTAAGAAACACGTGCTTTCCTCGTACGTCTCTGATCCGTTTGAACTTAGTGAGACCCGCGTGCGTATGTTTCATTTTTGCACACGTGTTGTTTTATCCGAGTTCACTTTTCTAATAAATCCTTACAGTATTAGGCAGTTGGCTTCACGTGACGAATACTTTTCAACCCAGGGAAAGTTTAACACCTAACGACTTAAGTTCGTGAAACGAAAAAACTTAGAGAAAAACGAAAAACGAAAAAAGACAAGAAATAAGCTGTACACCGTGTAACTTTATAATCTCCAGGGTTTTGTCTTGAAAACAAACAAACCCTAAATGTCGGTTATAAAGAGTTACTGATGACCATAATAATTTATAATTTAAAATGAAATTTCACAAAATAACTTAAAAATATAAATTTTTAACAGCAATTTCTGACGTATGTTTACGACTTATGAAGACCACCATACGTTGTCTGCACTCTTACAGTTTTAAACTACGAATATTGTTATTTATCGTATTTTCGATTTACTTGAATAATTCCAGTCGCCCCCTAGTGGTACGTTCAAGGCTGGCATGCTAAAATTCAAGACTCTATTCTGTAGTGGACAAAATACTCATAATCCTTTGTGTAACTTCTTAAATAAACGAACGAAGGAATACCAAGTTTCTTTCAAGAAAACAAACAGTCCACTTTTTTGAACTTACTGCCGCTGGTTGAATTTTAACAGCAGATATATAGATATTTCTATTCGACTAAAGAAAGCCATCTACTGAGAAAAATGTGATTCAAATTAGCTATTTTAATATCGACATTCTCTTCAGTGAAGTTTATTTGCTCAGGGAAACATATTAACTTCCAAATCTTATCTTTAATCTTATCTCTTCCAGATTTCAACGTTTTCTTAACACAACCAAAATATTAATTTTCTTACGACTGTTTCTCTTCTCTATGTACGCCTGGGCGTAATTTAACCAGAAAAACACGGATCTCTACCGTAGAAATAATAGTTGTATAATCATATTAAAACCTCTGTATACCACGTGGTCTATGGCTTGAATATTAATGAATAGTTCAAAATTACTTACCCATAATGAGTTAAGCCTATGGATCAAAACTCAAGCGTGGACTAGAAATAAAGCTAGTTCTTGATAGCAAACGCTGTAGTATCTTAAATCAACACACAAACTAGAGAGTGAAACTGGAAACTATGTTAATTAGAACTCAGCCAATCATCAGCTGGATATCATCGATATAACAGGAATGAAAAATGATCCTGTTTTAAGACAAATCGAACAACTCTCGACTGTAACTCACAATAAAAATATTTCAGGTTTTCGCCTCTCTTCAGGATCTGGATACCAGGTTTTCCTTTTAATCGGAAAATTATCGTCAAACGTACAAAACTGGATAACAAGATAAGAAAACCTTACTTTGAAACGATGAAAGTTGTCTTCAGAGGACTGAAGTGTAGAACCATACAACAAATCAGCGTTTGGCTCCAAACTTGAACAAATACGAAACATGAACATTAATGACTCATCCATTCATTTCAATCATTGACTGTCTCTCATACACTTATTGTAACAACTCATTCAACCATTTCAACCACTGAACATCTCTCATACACTTATTGTAATAACTCATTCAACCATTTCAACCACTGAACATCTCTCATGCACTTATTGTAATGACTCATTCATTCATTTTAACCTTTGAACATTTCTCATGCACTTATTGTAATGACTCATTCATCCATTTCAACCATTAAACGTCTCTCATACATTTATTGTAATGACTCATTCATCCATTTCAACCAATGAACGTCTCTCATACACTTAAAGGATCGTTGGTATTTTACTTCCAGTATAGATATTATTGTTAATGGATTAATAGTTTTGACAGATCGCCGAAATATTCATGTAACCCCTTAACCCTTAACCCATAACATTTAGGTAAAAGTAAAAGGTTATCCTCTCGAGTTTCAGATAAGACACGTTACAGATACGTTTAATATTTACTCTCCAAGAACACATCTATTAGTGTAATAGTGAGATAGCCCCAAAGACTCTGTGGTTGTCATGGATCCAAACACTCCTACCCATAAGCCTAATAGGAGGCTAAAAAGCCATTGACAGATATAGCTTGGTCACTGGTGGTCAGAAACACAGGATGGCTTGACTTTAGGAAGTCAATCACTGAAGGACATGTAATAACGAACATAAGTATAGACATGAACTCTGATGGCTATGGACACATATAAAATGCCCATAACCGAGACAGGAGCGGCTAATCTGTCCACATAAAACCGATCAAACTTTCCGAAATCGGTTTGTCGACGCACCTCGTAAAGAACGTCCGACGTTCATGTTTTCTTATTTTCTTTATATTTTTTCCACAGTTGCAGATATACTGGTTAGCAGTTGGTATTCTTAAAAGGCTTAATGACAGAGAATAACAAGGACTGAAAAAAATGTGGACGTCATTTCAACGTCACATTTCTAGACAGTGGTTGGTAATGCTACAATGGATCAATCGTTGTAACATTAAAAACCTACAAAACCGCTTGTGTTAACGAACTATTGTCTAAACAAAGGTGATATTTCGACCACTTCTAGTTTCTCTCTTGTTGTCCTTCATTGCTCGGGGAGAAGAAGTCCGTATAAAAATGCTAGAATATCTTCTTATTAAGATGAAAAAGAGCTTTTAATCGGAAGATGAGCGTGCAGCCACTGCATCTTCAACTGGAAGATACAGAGAAAGGAAAAGAAGATGAAAGAGATGTCCGAAAGTCAATAGAAGAACTGAAACATTCTTGTTAAATAGTGCACTTTATGTATAGCCTCCTGTGTTACTAGTCCGGAATGGACTTTCTGAACTATCTTTTTATAAAGTTGACACTTACTACCACAGTTTCCACAGAAGCCCTAATTCAGAAAAAGGAAAAAAAAAGCAATTTATAATTTTAGAACTAAGTAGAAGACCCCCACAGAAATTAACACTTACTTTTTTAGTCGACACTCTGCACGTTATTTGGTCGCACGTGCTTATAAACATCCCTCGTGTGCCACACGTTCTGCGTAGTAGTTCGAACACTGATCGAACGAACGAGACCCGAGGTGATTTTATTCGCTCTTACTGTTGATAGAGTCCGTCTAGTGGCGAGGCGTGGTGAACTTTCGTTCACAATTTTATTTCTTTGCTAGACATTAAATTTAATGATATAACACTGTACAATAGAAGTTATGAATAGCGCTCCTGGACTTATCTTGATGTATAAAGTAAGATAGAAGAAAATGTTTTGTTTTGTTTTTTTGTTAACATTGAAATAACCCATTCTAGGTAGTGCCTTGGGTGTCGACTAGTCAAAGAACTAAGCCCATATCATTTAATTTGTTGGATTACTGGGTGGAGATTATCACTAGGGGGCGGTAACGGCGTGCTAGAGATACTGGGCTCGATCCTGGATCATGCAAAAAGATGGATTACTAGATAACTTTTTCTTCATTACGACGTCGATATGTTATCATTAACGTAATACTGACAATAACGGGATTTGGATGACGTCAGCATAATTCCTTTAGTGATTAACTAGGCTTAGCACGCTCTGCAATAACGTCCAGACCTTTGTTGTTGTTGATGGTTAAATTGTTTCATAATCTTTCTTGGTTTTGTTATTTTGATCTTAGACATTCGGTAAATCATTTCATATTTTGATCAAATAAGTCTGGCAAATTCAAATATAGATTTACTTCAATTTCTTTCTGCATAAATAAAGTAAATACGAAGAAAATCAAATACCTTTTCTGGCTCACTACTCCAGACCCGGATATATATGTGTGTGTATATTTGCTCAGTGTAAGACTTAGTTTATGTCTTTAAAGCACGGAAACCTTATCTATATTGTCTCTAACAACAGAGAACGGAAAAGGATAGTTGTATCACGATTACAAAGTGCTTTCTAACACGTTTCCCTTATAAAGGGGTTTCTTTCTTAAACATCGGTGTTGATCTATTTCAGAATCACGTGAAAGTCACGAGACAGCATCGTATCAATAACTTGTACCCTCACAGCTGTTGCAAATTCTCACCATTGTTATCAGAAGACAGGGTGTGATGTCCAATATTGAAACAGTACCAGGTCTGATGTACAACAGTGAAACAGTGCCGGATCTGATGTCCAACATTGAAACAGTACCGGGTCTGATGTCCAACATTGAAACAATTCTGGGTCTGGTGTCCAACAGTGAAACAGTGCAGGATCTGATGTCCAGCATTAAAACAGTACCAGGTCTGATGTCCAGCATTAAAACAGTACCAGGAATGATGTACAACAGTGAAACAGTGCCGGATCTGATGTCCAACATTGAAACAATACTTGGTCTGATGTCCAACATTGAAACAGTACCGGGTCTGATGTCCAGCATTAAAACAGTACCACGTCTGATGTCCAACATTGAAACAACACCTGGTCTGATGTCCAACATTGAAACAGTACCGGGTCTGATGTCCAACATTGAAACAGTACCGGGTCTGATGTCCAACATTGAAACAGTACCGGGTCTGATATCCAACATTAAAACAGTACCAGGTCTAATGTCCACTATTGAAAGAACAAGGTTAACACAGTATCATGGACCATGTGTGAATGCAGTTCGAAATCAAAGGAAATCTGTGTGAATATGGATTGACTCTATCATCTTCTTATGATCAGTTTTTGATATTTGAAATAAATAAAATTTTTACTTTATTTACTTTAAGAAGTTTTAAATTAACTGTTCTTCTGTTACAGTTTAAAATACTGGTTTTACATTTAGCTCGTTCCTTATATCTTTAGTTAATTAAACTTTTGTAAATATATTATTACGCAGAGGTAGTCTATCTACATTTTGAGTATCTAACATGGTATGATATTACTGTGATAATATATATCTGATAACATTTTATAAACTGCACTAAAACTCTTAAACGTATTAGAGGGTGATATTCTATTGTAGAATTGAATAGAACCAAGCAAAATAATTGTTTTTCATTTCATTCTCAGAGAAATAATGTTTTAAATAAAAAACCCTTACTGCTCGTATCTTGAAGTTTATTTCATTAATATAACGTGTTATTGTAATTTAATCTATAGCCTATGTTTCTCCAAGATACATAATGCTTTCTGATTTATGTAGAACTGAATTAATGGTTCTCTTTGAATTAGTTGGTTAGATTCTTTTACTTAAAAAACATGTACATACTGTTTGTTTTTACGTTTAAACATAACCAAATATTAATAAGCCAGAACTTTATAACCATTTGTTTTAATTCGTTGTTTTCTATTTCAGATTTATCGTTTAAACCAATTTAAAACAATACCTTTATTCCAGTTTTATCAAATGTTTTGAATAAAACTTTTGGTGTATCTAGAAAATAACAACATCGTATTTCGTCGTCAGTGAAATCAACCGATTTAATGTTCAGTATTCATATTTTTATCATGTCTGTAGTGAAGAAACCAGTCCCCCGCTGGTACAGCGGTAAGTCTACGAAATTACAACGCTAAAATCAGGGGTTTGATTCCCTTTGGTGGACTCACTAGATAATCCCATTTGACTTTGCTATAAGAAAATACAAAAATTTTTTGAAGATCTTAGTAAATTCTTGATGAAACTTTAACTTTTATTATTGGTTGTTTAATATCATTAATAATAAATCAATAATTATTCAACTCACCTTTATCTTCCCCTTTATATTCCGGTATAAAGACAGCATGTTTTTAAAATCTTTAGACAACTTATTTGATTTCATTTATTACCTAAGTTCGTTATTAGTGTTCGATATTATTTGTAATAATCTCAGCTGTAATTTTATCATTTGCAATGAACAAAACATAGAATTTATAAAATACGACATCGGACTTTGTACTATGTGCTAGATTGTGGTTTTAGAAAGAAGAACACAGCTGTGTGTTTAAAATACAGTTATGCCAAGACTGACAGAAGCACAACGCAACAACACCATTGGTCGTTGGAAGCAGGCGAATCTCGATCAGATGTTGCCAGAGTTGTGAATGTCCACCCAAGCACCATCACAAGGCTATGGAATCGTCACCAACAACATGGATCAACTCGTGACCGTCCACGATCTGGCAGACCTTGTGTGACCACGCCCGTACAAGATCGCTACATCCTGTTACGTCACCTTCGGGATAGGATCACCACTGCGACGTCTAATGCCTCAATCATACCAGGGCTGCGTATGATTTCCGACCAGACCGTACGCATCCGTCTACGAGATGCAGGAATCCGACCTCGACGTCCAGTCAGAGGCGTCATCCTCACCCAGCAACATCGTCAAGAACAGCTGCAGTGGACTCGGGCACATCGGGTATGGCCTCATCGACGATGGAGGCATGTTTGGTTCAGCGATGAATCACGTTTTATGCTTCGTAGGCATGATGGAAGGACCCATGTTTACCGTCGCCGAGGTGAACGTTTTGCAGCAAACTGTGTACAGGAAGTTGACAGATTTAGTGGTGGCAGCGTCATGATGTGGGCTGCCATCGCCTACAATGCCAGAACAGACCTTTTGCACATTCGAGGGAATCTTACGGCTCAACGATACGTCGACGAGATTCTTAGGCCCCATGTGCAACCCATCATGGTGAACGTCAACGACGTTTTTCAACATGATAACGCCCGTCCTCACACAGCCTGACTCACCACTGTCTTCTTGAGACACCACAACATCAACGTTCTTCCCTGGCCCTCCAGATCACCAGATTTAAACCCCATCGAACATCTTTGGGACGAGTTGGACCGACGTCTGCGACGGCGACAACCTCAACCGCAGACTCTACCTCAGCTTGCAGCAGCTTTGCAGGCTGAGTGGACAGACATTCCACAGGATGTGATTCGTCATCTCATCGCTTCCATGGGCAGGAGATGCCAAACAGTTATTGATGCTCACGAGGGGCATACTCGTTATTGACGTTGAGTGACGTTAAACTTCACCTAGTGAGCGTGGACTTCGCCTCTGCAGACTTTGGATGTTCAGCAGTGAATGTGCAAAGTTTCACACATGTCATACAGAACTACCCGGAATAAACTTATTAACAATTTGTCTCAAATTTTGCCTTTTGCGTTTCTTTTTTTGAAGAGTTTATATTCTCATTAGATTAACTAGAGATACTACAGTAATCTATTTCTTGGTGGTACTATATTCTCATTACACTAACAGAGATGCCAACTATTTCAAATGACTGAGCGAAATGATTGTAGACAGAGCCCGTACAGATATCGTACAACCACTGGATACAGTTTTGAGTCATCCATGTCTGTGGATCCATCTGTGGCTAAACTGTAAACACTGTTAGTAAGTACGCTTGAAATTATTTTGTCATCTTCACAACCCAACATTTATACAATGGCTGTAGTTTTGGTTCTAGCACAACCATATTTTTTCCCTATATCAGAGTCTGGGAACATTTTTCTGAATAGATGTCCTGCATGATATTGCTAGGGGTAAATTATGAGCAATGATGAATTGCGTGAACATCGCTTCTGCATTTATAGTTTCATATTCTGAATTCTTACTCATAATTGTCGTATCTGCATCGTTTTTGTCTTCACCTCAGCCTTTTGTTGGTGAGATGCTGATTTGTATGTCTGGAACAATCGTTTATTCCGCCATGCGCCACAGAAAAATCGATGTGACAAACCGTACAAAACGCATGACTGTCACTGACTTTTGATGAAATGACCGAATATTTTGCACTATACTCTTTCCTAAATTTTTGATTCACAGTTTTAGTCCTTTTAAATTTGCCAGAAACAAGAAAATCTGGTGAACGATGACTCATTTTTTTCCAACTTGTGAACGATCGCATTGATGTTTGTATGCCGCTTATCAAACGAGAAATACCCATCTACGCGAGCGCTGATTGGCTGACAAGCACTGATGACGTAACTATGGATTCCCCCACATAACTAGTATGGAGAAGCACCACACACGAACTATTTGTAGACGTCGGATATACAAATATTTTTTATTATTTCAAGCACAAACATGATTATCACAAGTAGCCATTTGGACTATGTCTTTTATTTGTATCTCACTAGAAATTTTCTTTTCACCCCTTTCAAGCCCTGGGGGAACAATTTATCACTTTATTGTATGGGCCTATATAATATATGATAATTTGGGAGTTGCAACAAGTCGTAATATTTGTCTGTATGAGCGAATAGTCCTAATGTATACACCAAAATCATAATGATTACGTTCAAATTGTAATGGTTGGTATCTCTGCACTAAGTGTGATATTACAGAAACCTATTTCCAAGTGGTACCATACCAGTTAATACCTTCTTGTTGACATAGTGTTTTGATCTACGTTTATAAAAAAAAAACATATAACACAGCGGTATGTCTGCGGACTTACAACGCTAAAAACTGGGTTTCGATACTCGTGGTGGGCAGAGCACAGACAGCCACTAGTTGGTATCCGTACTTGTTTTCAAACAAACAAACAAACCTTTATAAAAGTTGTTGTAATATGTACGTGCAATGTTATAACACACTTCAAGTAACGACACCTTGCATTAATTTCTTTTAAGCGTGTTAACAAATGATCATAAAACAGCCAGAAGCTAAACCATGTTGTCTTAACTCGTTGTAGTTTAATCAGAAAAATATATGTTCTTAAAGATTCAGTTTTGAAGATGCATTGTCTTTAACGCATTATCATCTTAAAGAACGCCACCCCATTGGACACGGTTAACTCGAACAATTAGCTTAAACAGGTGATAAAACAACAAGAGACAGACATACACACAGACACATAAACTAGATTTTTAAAAATATGTTTTGTGTTCATTTGTTTCTACTTCGGTTACCTGAATTTAAAACACAAGATATCTATATTAATGGAAAATTATCACGTCCTTTCTACTGTTATTTAGATAAAATTGGAGTCTGTGGAAAGACATTCACGCGAAAAACACCAAAAGAAACACCAAAACCAAACAGTTTTCTGTTTACTGGAGTACCATGCATTAAGGTGGAAATGTTCTTTACAGAGAATATTTCCTTCCTTTCTTATCGTAAAGACTACTCTATCAGGGACTGTTTTAGAATAAAGAAGTTTATTATTACAGATTGTCTCTCTCTTCTCGGGCAGTTTCAAAAGGTTCTAGGTCATTATGGCCTACAAGAAATTAAATCGTTGTGAGAAAAAACAAGTAAATACTGTTTTAACGATTCGTCATTTCTGTCTGGGCAGTATTCCATTAAGATAACTAAAGAACAGGAAATTGTATCGCGGAATATTCCTGGATAATAAAAACGATTTTAATTCTGAAAACGGGTTCTGTTCTAAACTAACTTTCTAAATGGTTTTTCTAATGAAGTCAGTTTTCTCTGCGTTATTACCTCCCAGAACAGACAGATCCCACTTTATAAAACATCTGGTGGTTCAGTCTTTTAATTAATTCTACAATTCGTTATTTCGTTTACGTCTTCTACAAAGAAATAATTAAAACTTAGAGTTAGCTTCCTTTTAAACAGTATGTTACCCACCCACCAACCCCAAGTGGCACAGCGATACGTAAGCGACTCACACCGCTATAATCCGGTTTTCGACACTCGTGGTGGGCAGAGCACAAATAACCCATTGCGTAAATTTGTGCTTAACTTCAAACAAACACGGGCGCGGCACGGCCAGGTGGGTTAAGGCGTTCGACTCGTAATCTGAGGGTCGCGGGTTAAAATCCCCGTCGCACCAAACATATTCGCCCTTTCAGCCGTACGGGCGTTATATAATGACGGTCAATCCCACTATTCGTTGGTAAAAAATCATATTTTATCATTTTTTTGTTGAGCAGCCTACACCTACGTTAGACTTTATGGTTTATTCATAAGGAAACATTTAACTAAAAACCTGTGGAATGTTACTTCTCTTCCTCACAGTGTTTTCGGAAGTTTTGGCTAAGAGCTTGAAATAAAACACGTCGCCTTCTAACGGTAGATTATTGTAACAGATTTCATAGAGGTCACTAGTTTCAAATCGACCGTTTCTTCTTTCGTGAATGTTGACAACAGTCAGAGTAGTCTATCATTCTTTTACCTACGTACTTTAATAGTGTCGTATATCACTGCCAGTGAAGGGGAAATTGGGAGTGGGTAATAATCCCACGCGCGATACTCAAAGGGGAGTCGTCTGAGGCTGGTCACCAATTTTTTTTATTATTTTTTTTATTAGGGGCGCCAAAAAAGAGCATTGCCTCCGGCAGAGCAAACCTTCACTTCACCAATAACAACTGGTAAAAATACAATATACCATTGACGTTTAAATTCAAGTATTATGTACCTACTCTAATAATACTATATACCATTCACATTTAAATTTAGGTATTACCTACTTTAAAAGTATCGTGTACAATTGGTATTTAAATTTAGGTATGTACCTATTTTAACAGTATCGTGTACCACTGGTACTTAAATTTAGGTATATACCCACTTTAACAGTATCGTGTACCACTGGTATTTAAATTTAGGGGTATACCTACATTAACAGTATCGTGGTACCTCTAGTACTTAAATTTAGGTATATACCTACTTCAACAGTATTGTGTACCACTGATATTTAAATTTAGGTATGTACCTATTTTAACAGTATCGTGTACCACTGGTACTTAAATTTAGGTATATACCTACTTTAACAGTATCGTGTACCACTGGTATTTAAATTTAGGTGTATACCTACATTAACAGTATCGTGGTACCTCTAGTACTTAGATTCATGTAGTCATTCTCTGTTACTCTGAAGTCATCAAAGTTTCAGAAGTAGGTGTGAGATTGTGAAGCATTTGAAATTTACCATGTTTCTGCATCAGGATATATAATTCAAACAGCCATACTCTATTCACACGAAATAAACCCTGAACTAAAAAAAAGCAGAAAAACAAAAGGAAAGATTCGTTAACGTTGCGATACGTCACCATTTACACGAGGGGTGAAAGAGACCCTTTGTCATTAATGTGGTCTCGTAACAAATTCAAAACAACAGATCCAGTTTCAAACAGTATTCATTCAGAGGGTGTGTTCATGTCGAGCATTCTCCGCCCTTGAAGTTTGTTTCGTTTTTAGAGAAATAAAAGAAACGATTATTGGTAAGTTAGTTCAGTTCATGAGGAAACTTGTCTGTCCGTCTTTAGCCAGGTAAACCTGTTTTTGTATAACAATAATTAAAGTACAGTAAGACATAAAAACGAAATGTTTAGTGTTACATTTTACTTATTACAGACGTAGAAGTTAAGGCTTGAATTTTTGTGGTTTGATTTGTTGTTAGAGTGTCAAAATCCGGGGTTCTATTCTCCCGTTCCAGAGCAAACAAAATCGACTGTTTGAAGTGCCATCTGTTAGCCACAATATGAACAAAATGTTGATTTTCAGTGATGTCGAGAAAACCCACTTGTAGAGAAATATGTATGCAAAAACGGCTCGTTTGGGTTGAGAAAATATTTTACGTAGAAGAGCGAACAACGTTTCGACCTTCTTCGGTCATCGTCAGGTTCACGTTCTTCTTCGTAAAATATTTTCTCAACCCAAACGAGCCGTTTTTGCATACAAAATGTTTATTTTATTTTATTCGGGCTTTCTTTTTTAAGTGTAATATCGAAAATGTGATATTAAGAATGTCATTTATTGACAGAGGTGACAGTTAATTAAATATTTGGCATATTTTGTGTTTAGGCAGTGTATAACCAATAAATAGAATGGTACTGTTAGAACACTCATTATATAACCAATATAAACGTAGATAACATATTAGATAGTTATAATACTGAGCCAATGGCTGCTTGCATATTCTTAGGCTATTTTCATTGATTAGCCAATAGGAATGTAGATAAAATATTAGATAGCCATGGTATTTATGCTAGCCAGTTAATGACTCACAGAATACTGTTAGGATATTCTAACTGCTGTTAAAGTAGTTATTTTAAGAATGCGACAATGTGCGAACATTTCTTAACACGTGGTTATTTTGATAATTTGTTTTTTTAGAAAGGTTGGTTGACTGTAGTTTATGGTTGCTTTAACACATGTTTTCTAAGACAAACTGTTAAACAGAGATATTTACAATGTTTTGTTTTTCTCAGATTGCTGTGTCGGAGAAAAAAAAAAGAATATTATGTTTGTTTGTTTTTATGTGTGCGTGTGTGTTACTTGAGATAAACTAATAAGTGAGAACCACTCGTGGTGAAACCACTGACACTTTAGAGCTAGATAAAAGCTAACTTCTTCCGCCAAACATCTTAGGTCAAGGGGTCAAAAACTCGCGACTTAAGAACAGCCACCTAGTGGAGAGTACAAATATTAATTTTGACTTGTGTAAATAAATAAACAAACATTTGCTAAATCTATTAAAGAGTTTATTAGATACAAACAAAACAAAAGCCGTGTGCATCTGAGGTTATTTAAAACTTGACGAATTTTCCGTAAAAGCACTAGCTAATTATAACTTGAACGAAAGAACACTAAATGATTAGTCGTAAACATCACGCGAAATATAATTTCTATTGATCAAAGTCGAACATTTTTTATGATTCTTTTCATGAAATAGAGTCAATTTTTTCGAGTGTTTTCCAAGCACGTGTCTGACAGGGTGTAATCTGTTTATATTAATCAAGCCAAAGTTATGTCGTTGTTGTTTTTTAAAGGACTGATAAAAGTAAATATGACTGTCTGATAAATACATTGTCAAAACTTTCTATACAAGATAATTTTAAAATGTAACTCATATAAAACTACAGATACAATGTACACATTCACATGACAACGACTTTGTTTTCCAAGTTCAGGGTGTGCTCATAATGTTTCATTATATTAGATTAATTACAAAATACCTGAAATGGTAGCTCGGCATGGCTAGGTGGGTTAAGGTGTTCGACTCGTAATCCGCGGGTCGCGTGTTCGAATCCCCGTCACACCAAACATGCTCCCCTTTCAGCCGTGGAGGCGTTATAACGTTACGGTCAATCCCACTATTCGTTGGTAAAAGAGTAGCCCAAGAGTTGGCGGTGGGTGTTGATGACTAGCTGCCTTCCCTCTCGTCTTACGCTGCTAAATTAGGAACGCCTAGCGCAGATAATGCTCGTGTAGCTTTGCGCGAAATTCCAAAAACAAACAAACAGACCTGAGATGGCAAACAGCCTCAGCGCTCATTGTCTTTATATACGACCTGGCTTAGTTAGGGAACACACCACTTGCAAGCTGCCAATGGCGGGTTCGAACCCTGTCATCGGATATTCTCACCCTTTCAGGCATTGGGACTATAAAGTTACTACGAATCCAATTACTCGTGAATAAAACGGTAGCTCAAAAGTTGGCGGTGGGTGGTGTTGACTAGTTACCTTCCACCTAGGCTACCACTTCTAGCTTAGGGACAACTGGTAGTTTTACGCAAAATTCAATTGATAAGCAAACACATCGTAAACACAACGAACGTGCATTTATAGCTTTTAGATAGTTATGCATGCAGTAAAACCTGTCTCAGGCGGAAACACACGGGGCCGAGTAGAATTTCCGGCTTAAGCAGGTTTTCCGGATCAGGCACAGTGAACATGCATTTCCTTAATTAAATATAATTTTTGAGCGGAACGTTATACTTGCTTGAATGAAGGGAAGTAAGATGTTTATGAATAAAGTTGTTATACTGTTAATGCTATATTTATTAGAATAAGAACAAAAACAGACATTCAAAACATAAGTACACAAAATCTTAATTAAATTTATTTCAAGAAAGTATCCAATTTCAACTGTTTCGTTTTTTTAATGGGCTTTCTCATGTGGTTAAAAAGAGAACACTACAGTCTTTTCATGAAGTTCGTTTTCCCTCTTCATTTTAGCATACAATTTGATAGTGTTTATATAACTGAACACTTGCGATGAAGTAGGAATTTTTATTTCCTCACTATCTTTTTTCATTTTGTTCATCTTCTGAATCTCTCTCACTGTTATCATCTTGCGATTCTATTATAGATTTTAAATCAGTTTCTGTTAAAACATTCTTGTCAACGTTCACAGAATAATTTGCATCAATCTTTTCAATCAGAGTTTGGATTTCACTAGAATCATCATAACAAACAACTTCTTCACAATCTCTGCCATTATCAAGAATAAGTCCACAGTTTCAAAAGCACTTTATTATGCATTTGATTGAATGACTTAAAAATGCATTTGCATCTAACACGTCAATTTTCATGGTCATTTCAGATGCTCTCTTAGAGTTGTCCATGTTTGCAATAATATGCTGAAGCATCAGTTTTCTGTATTTAAATTTTATACTCTGTATAATTCCATTATCTAGTGGCTGTAGAACTGATGTTGTTAGTGGGACTGACCTTTACATTACAATGCCCTCACGCATGAAAGGGCAAACATATTTGGTGTGACAGGGATTCGAACCCACAACCTTCAGATTACGAGTCGAACGCCTTAACCCACCTGGCCATGCCGGGCCCAGTTATGACGTAAGTTTATACGGTAAAACCTGTCTAAATAGCAAACTGCATTAGGCGGAAATCTGTATGAGCCGGAAATATAAAAATGTTTCAGTATAAACTTAAGATATTTTTTATAAAACGCACTCTATATGGCGGAACTGCGTAACGCCTTTTACCTACTTCATCTATCAACAAGTAGGATTAAAACCTGAGTAAGGCGCAAAAAATGTTTTTGATTAAATATTAATTTCTTATTTAATTAATAATTTCTTTAAGCATTAATACGTTATTGTTTAATCAATAATTTGTTTAAATATTGTTAAATTCTCGGACATTTCGTTACATTAAGTATTGGTTAAATATATTTTCTTCCGGCACAGCATGGATCATGTGGGTTAAGGCATTCGACGCGTAATCCGAGCGTCGAGGGTTCAAATCCCCGGGCACATTAAACATGCATGCTCTTTCATCCATAGGGGCGTCGTAATGTGAAGGTCAGTCCCGCTATTCTGTGGTAAAAGAGTAGCCCAAACATGCTCGCTCTTTCAGCTGTGAGGGCGTTATAATGTGATGGTTAATTACACTATTTGATGATAAAAGAGTATCCCAAGAGGTGGCGGTGGGTGGTGATGACTAACTGCCTTCCCTCTAATCTTATACTGCTATATTAGGGACGGCTAGCGCAGATAGACCTCGAGTAGCTTTGCGCGAAATTCAAAGCAACCCAAGCCTCATAATCGTGTTCACATTTTCATTCTTTAGGGGGAGTATGTTTTGTGGGAGTGTTTTGAAGCACTCATACAATGTCAGTAGTGTCGTACAGAATATAAAGACTCGTGAATACCGATATTTGGTACAATATGTATTTTTTTTCTTTCAGTGGCTCGGTGATAAGTGTGCGGGCTTAAGGGACTGAAATTCGGGTTTCTATATCCGCGATGAGGCAACTGTGGGGGAGCAGAAGATATGTTACGATTATTTTCTGATAAAATAAAATATTAATGTGATAATGAACGCAATAACTAAATAGTTTGATTGATTATTTAGAATTAAACACAAAGCTACATAATGAGCTATCTGTGCTCTGTTCACCACGTATCAAAACCCAGTTTTAGCGGTGGAATCCGCAGACATGCCGCTGTGCCACATGAGTGGTATAATTAAACAGAAGAACTCAATAATACGTTTATATACTTTCTGAAAAAACTGGTTATGTTCATAAAGTAAAATGTTATTGAATCCAAATGAATCAATATTATTTAATCTAGCATAGATTAGTGGTTATTGTGCTCGACTGAGCACAATATAAGGCCTGCATTATAACTTTGTTTATAATTAAGTATAAAACTTAACAATGGGCTATCTGTGCTCTGCCCACCACGGGTGTCGAAACTCAGTTTCTAGCATTGTAAGTCCGAAGACTACCGCTGTATCACTGGGGGGTATGCTTTATAAGAGCGCCAGTCAAATCACCCTATATTATTAGAGTATTTCAAGAGTTGGTTGTTCGCGCTGTTGAGTTGCTTTCTTACCTTAGGTCTACCAATTCGAAATTAGAAAGGCCTATCTTCGCTGGGCCTTGTATAAATGTTTCTCACTAGTTTAGCGGTAAGCCTGGAGGCTTACAAAAATAAAAAAGCGAGTTTCGATTACCAGTGGTAGAGAGAATATAGACAGCGCATTGTGTAGCTTTGTAGTTATCCAGTACCTCGTGAAGCTTTGCACGAATAAAACAAAATTAATTTAATGTTAAATGAACGCGTCATACGAGAACATATTTTAACAACACAACGTTTTGGAGCAACGCCCAACAACACCTCAAAGAAAAAAAAAATCTAAATATGATAAGAAAATGACACATTAAAAATTTAATTTAACTTTTTATATAATAGCTCAAAGAATAGCCTCTTCCATTTCATTAATACAGCGAACATCACTGGTTGTCACACCAACAAACAAAATATAATATCCCTCCCTAGATGGCGATAAGATTCCAAGTAATTAATTTTTTATTTTAATTAGTTTTAATTTGAACATATTTCCTTCATTTTAATTAATTCTTACTAAAGTTTTTACCCACATTACACTAACTTTGCGATATCTCGTTTTGGTATGTAACCATTTTTATTACTTTTATGTGTATTCGTTATTATAAGATTTCATATATTACATTTCTTTGAATTTTCTCCTGTGTGTCTATTAAACAATTCGTTTATTTTATAATAAAATCATTGAATCATTAGGAAACGTTTAGTAAGCCGAATAATTGATTCAGTATTATTGAATGGAAAATTATATATTTTTTATTAAATAATTATTTATGTCCAGAGAACATATAATACTAACAGCCAAGTCCCCGATTGGCACAACAGTATGTCTGCGGACTTACTACATTAAAAAGTGGGTGTTCATACCCGTGGTGGGCATATCATAGATGGCCTATTGTATAGCTTTGTGCTCAATTACAAGCGAAACTAACAATAAAAATAATGTTAAATTATATCACCTTGTAATACTAAACTACTGCCATCTATCGGCAAGTGTTTTAACAAATATCAGAGATGTTTTAATTTTTTTCTAAATTAATTTATATTCTCTCAAAACAACAAAAGCATTTAATTTAGACTAATTTCAGGAATATACATTACAGTTAAATAGATAGTTAATCGCACTGAATCGTAACTTTACTTAAACAAAAGCTTTAAATATTTTCAGCATCCATACTTGTTTAGGTACATGAAAAATAAGTGAAAAGAGGAGCTCATATAATGGTTTTGTTAGGGTAACACCCGGGGAATTACAAACGAACAATTTCTCTTTGAGCTTTTTTTTTTTTTTTAATTACCGACTGTGCACTAGCAGAACGGTAAACGAATTCTACAAATTTCGACAAGCGACTACTTTCTTTTTGAAATAGGCTTAAGGTTTTATAAATCGTTTTTAATTTTGGTAAATACATTCATGTTAATAAATACTTACAAAATGTAAAACTAGATAGCAGCAGCTTTACTGGATAAATAAAGAAACAGGGGTGAGAATATTGCAATAGTCATCTGGAAAGGACCTTTAGTAATGCGTGCTAGCTATACACACAGTAGGGATCGAACCGTAAAATTAAGTATGTTACCTAGCTACTCTAACCAGAACATCTAATTTTACCCTATTAAAAGTCGGAAACAAAGTTTGTTTGTTTTTATTAAGAGTAGAGCTTCAAGTAGGCTGTCTTTACTGCATCCAGTGAGAGAATCCAAAATTGATTTTTAGAATTATAAGACAACAACGGACGAACAGTTGCGCTCGACGGGTATTGGTATTACCAAATTCTAGTGATATTAACTGGCTGATCCACTAGGGAACTCTGTAACGGTAACATAATTTTCTTAAAATAATTGTTTACAGCGGAACTCATGGATATGCCTGCTTGTTTTTGTTTTGTTTTTATTATATTATATAAGGGTGTTGCTGTACGTGTACATATGCTAGCTTTGTATATATATATATATATATATATTAGTAACATTTAATAATTTATATCCAAATAAAGTTAAATAAATAAACAAAATCATGAGGAAGGAGTGCGTTAAAAACAGCAAATCCCAACCTCTGATTAATTATATTATAACTATAAAATATTCAAGCCAAAACACATTAACATGAATTCTTTTATTTAATTTTTTAAAAGTACAGTGCACTTCTTTTTTAAAAAAAAGGGGATCCTATGGTACAAGCTATAACGTAGAATTATAAAATGTATCCTGGGTTTTGGAGGTGACTGAGAAGTGTGACCCACATTCCGGTGGGGATACACAGTCTATCAGTCTTAACCTTGAATTCGCTAGTCTCACATAACGAAATTAGAAATTAGGAGAGCGAGATGTGGGTGCTCAAGCCCATAACGTCCCACATCTTTATATCACCCTTCACTGCCTGCATGCAGTTGTAGGAAAGTGACTGCTCTCCAAAGTTAGAATAAAAAAAAAAACTAATGAGAATTTACAGAATACAAACTAAAGAGAGTGCTCACAGAATACTAACTAATGAGGGTGTTTGCAGAATACAAACTAAAGAGTGTTTAAAGAACACTAACTAAGGGGGTGTTTACAAAACACTAACTAAAGAGAGCGTTTACAGAATACTAACTAAAGAGAGTGTTTACAGAACAATAACTAAATAGAGTGTTCACAGAATACAAACTAAAGAGTGTTTAAAGAACACTAATGGGAGTGTTTACGGAACACTAACTAATTAGGGTGTTTGTAGAATACTAACTAAAGAGAGAGGTTTACAGAATACTAACTAATTAGGGTGTTTATAGAATACTAACTAAATAGTGTTTACAGAATACAATCTAAAAAGTGTTTAAAGAACACTAATGGGAGTGTTTACAGAATACCAACTAAATAGTGTTTACAGAATACAATCTAAAAGTGTTTAAAGAACACTAATGGGAGTGTTTACAGAATACCAACTAAATAGTGTTTACAGAATACAATCTAAAAAGTGTTTAAAGAACACTAATGGGAGTGTTTACAGAACACTAACTAATTAGGGTGTTTGTAGAATACTAACTAAAGAGAGAGGTTTACAGAACACTAACTAATTAGGGTGTTTACAGAATACAAACTAAAGAGAGTGTTTACAGAACACTAACTAAAGAGAGTGTTTACAGAACACTAACTAAACAGGTTAACAACAGTATAGTATTTTCCGTCTATAATTTTCAATGTAGTACGAGTGTCTTCACTTAGCCTGGTAAGTTTCGGTATTTGACACGTGTTTCTATTTTATCGATTATATAATTTCTATTCGAACCGTGTGTAACTGCTAAACCAGTTTAACAAACTGTGAGAAAACACGGAGAATTCGTGTCTCAAGTTACGGTATTGAGTTACGTACGCGACACACGTGCGACTGAAGTGCAGAACTCGCTGGGATAATTTTTCATTTAACGTTTTTCCATTTGTACTTTCTTCTTATGAAGCCAAACAAATTTCTAATTTTAACCTTTTAGTTACATTTATATCAACAAAAATGTATACATAATGAAAATCAACAGCTTCGACTCTTACGTTTCACTTCTGATGTGTTTGTTCTCACAGACAACAAATAGTACTATTATATTGACACAGACATGCAGTTATGAACACAAAATAATAACGTACAAAGCAGTGATGGATTTAAGGTTGTGTGGGCCTAGGGTGTAATAATTGTTGTGGGTCCTACATCCCATGTAATTTTACACAGACTAAAGTTATCAATGGGCCTTCATTAAGACCAAAGGCCCCATGGTTTGAGCACCCTCTAGCCCCTACCTAAATATCCAACTGGAACAAAGTAGACAATGTCCTTTAATTATATTATAAGTTAACTGACTTTTTAATTAAGATATAAATGCCATAATTTACTCGCTTGTGAACTCAGTGATAGTATCGACGAATCTATAAGTCGAGTTGACTTTATACAATCATCAATAAATTAGATTGGTGTATTTTTTATATTTTATAAATAATTCGAAATGAAACGTCAGAAATAAATGTTGACACTTTACCAAGGAGAGGTTTGTAGGAGGGCGTGGTATGTGGGTGTCAGGGCGTTTTTACAATATTAACTAGTGAGGGCGTTTTTATAATACTAACTAGTGAGGGCGTTTTTATAATAATAACTAGTGAGGGCGTTTTTACAATGCTAACTAGTGAGGGCGTTTTTACAATATTAACTAGTGAGGGCGTTTTTATAATACTAACTAGCGAGGGTGTTTTTACAATGCTAACTAGTGAGGGCGTTTTTATAATACTAACTAGCGAGGGTGTTTTTACAATGCTAACTAGTGAGGGTGTTTTTATAATAATAACTAGTGAGGGCGTTTTTACAATGTTAACTAGTGAGGGCGTTTTTACAATGTTAACTAGTGAGGGCGTTTTTACAATATTAACTAGTGAGGGCGTTTTTATAATACTAACTAGCGAGGGTGTTTTTACAATGCTAACTAGTGAGGGTGTTTTTACAATGCTAACTAGTGAGGGTGTTTTTACAATGCTAACTAGTGAGGGTGTTTTTATAATAATAACTAGTGAGGGTGTTTTTATAATACTAACTAGTGGGGCGTTTTTACAATGCTAACTAGTGAGGGTGTTTTTATAATACTAACTGGTGAGGGTATTTTTATAATACTAACTAGCGAGGGTGTTTTTATAATACTAACTAGTGAGGGTGTTTTTATAATACTATTTTCTTTTCTAAGACACCATAAATATTTGTTGTTATCGATAACGTAATAACATGCCTCTTTTGTTCATCCGTTTATCCACCCGGCTATCTGTTTGTTTGTTTGTTTTCTATCGAGTTCAAAAGATATACCATCAACTATCCGCCTAGTTCATTGACAAAAGAACTAGTGACATTCAACGTGATAAAAGGACGCCCCACCACTTCGCACGTGGCAGTCGAGGAGAAAATGGGAAATTCCAAAGTGACGTGATTCCTGAAAACTAATACCCTGCCTTAAAAGATAATTAACAGCACACAAATTGCTGGTCACTCTTGTTCGATAATTAAGTATTCTATCGTACTTTCGGCGGAACAAAAGCTATGATACTGATGGAACCATTACGTCTCCTACAATTAAAATTGGCGTATTTCTAGTCTTAATTGTAATATCCTAGATTTACCACACCTTCTGTTAATCTTGACACGTCACACGCGGCTGTTCCTTCTACGTCAGGTTGTTGAGAGCTTTTTGCATAATCCGATTAGAAGTATAATAGAACTGTTAGCACTCGTGAAAACTCTCTTTAGAACAATGTGATAAAAAGAAGAAAAAGTAAAAATTATCGGTCATTTACTTACGAGATTCAAGAGAAACAAAAAGTGTTTTCAAAGATTACAATTATGTCGCAAAATATAAAATAAAGACAGAATAATATTAGTTCAAAATTATTACCTTATAATATTTATAAATATAAAGAAAACGTCCATCGAATGCTAAGCCTAAAATATATTAATTCCTGTTAGTCCTAAAATATTATATTATCATGAAACGATGCAATTGTGAGCATTTTAACGAAACTCTGGTACCATTGTAATTCAATTATTGTTCGAGCCTACTTACGCGAGAGAACTGTGTCTCTCTATACGTGTTTACATATAGCAAGTATCGGCCGATCTCGTCAAAAACGAGATTACGTTTGTTAGCAAACGATTTTGTTTCACGAACCGTAAGTATACTGAATTAAGTATAATACCTTTCGCTCTATTACTATTTAATTCTAGAACATTCTAGAATACAAATTACACATTGTCTTCTTTATAATCCTGCCTTATAATAAAAATAAAACTAGAATAACGAAAAAATATTTATATAATAGCTTAATCCACTGTCTTAATTTTACGTTACGTAATTAATTTATCTTATTTTCAGTTAATTTACGCTTTACGCATCTATAATTGAAAAAAAAACAATGATATCCATACACACTACGCGCTATCACTTTAGAAGAAGAAAAATAACTCAAGATACACAGGTTTAGGCTATGATGATTTATTACATTTTCCACGCGAGTATCTCAAATTGATGTTGTATTTTTAATAGTATCTTATTTTTAAAAATAATACCCAGTGTAAGTGGTAAGGCCCGGCATGGCCGGGTGGGTTAAGACGTTCGACTCGTAATCAGAGGGTCGGGGGTTCGAATCCCCGTCACACCAAACATGCTCGCCCTTTCAGCCGCGGGGGCATTACAATGTGACGGTCAATCCCACAATTCGTTGGTAAAAGAGTTGGCGGTGAGTGGTGATGACTAGCTGCCTACCTTCTAGTCTCACGCTGCTAAATTAGGGACGGCTAGCGCAGATAGCCTTCGTGTAGCTTTGGGTGAAATTCAAAAAACAAACAAAAACAGTGTAAGTGGTAATTAATCAACTGGGTAGGGCAATATAAACGCTTTACATATTGTCCTATTTCAAATATGTTCAACAAGCTATTTTGTGGCACATATTTGCTGGTTCGTTCAATGATATTCATTACTGTCTTTGTTGAAATATCAGACTTAATTAACTTGGCGTTTTTCGAAAGCTTATGTTAGTTTTGGGGCTTTTTAACTTTGTTTACACTAAACGTATAACTATATAAAATATAAATATTTTAAAAAAAGCAGATTCTTTATGTACGTGTCTTTCTAAACTAAACAAATAAAAATAAACGTTTCCTGTCGTCCGATTTCTCACTAAAAAAATGTAACTTCCAAACAACACGTCTCACATCTATGAAAGAGTACTAAAGTGGTGAGTTCTAGATGGCGCCAGCAGCCTATTCGAAAAGATTCAACACCGACAACGATGTTGTTCTCTCAAACAGACGACACAATCAGGAGTGTAGTGTGAGTGTGTTTGAGCACTTCCTGGCTAATCGAAGATTTAAAACACTTCTCGCAATAAGACCCGTTCGTTAAGTGTCTGTTTCCGGCCACGTTTTGGACTCGGTAAGCTTCACCTTGGACAAAATTGTTTTCCGTTTATCTTGACAGAATGAAATACTAATGTTCTTGTAAGATGTTTTCCCTTTATTCAATGTGTTATGGTTGATATTTCACATTTACACTTGAAGAATGAGTTACACCTTTAGATCACACACTGATATAAATCACTCAGTTGTTGACCTTTTATAAACTGTGTACTTAATAGTATTATAAACTGTGTACTTAATAGTATTATAAACTGTGTACTTAATAGTATTATAAACTGTGTACTTAATAGTATTATAAACTGTGTACTTAATAGTATTATAAACTGTGTACTTAATAGTCTTATAAACTATGTACTTAATAGTATTATAAACTGTGTACTTAATAGTATTATAAACTGTGTACTTAATAGTATTATAAACTGTGTACTTAATAGTATTATAAACTGTGTACTTAATAGTCTTATAAACTATGTACTTAATAGTATTATAAACTGTGTACTTAATAGTATTATAAACTGTGTACTTAATAGTATTATAAACTATGTACTTAATAGTATTATAAACTGTGTACTTAATAGTCTTATAAACTATGTACTTAATAGTATTATAAACTGTGTACTTAATAGTCTTATAAACTATGTACTTAATAGTATTATAAACTGTGTACTTAATAGTCTTATAAACTATGTACTTAATAGTATTATAAACTGTGTACTTAATAGTCTTATAAACTATGTACTTAATAGTATTATAAACTGTGTACTTAATAGTCTTATAAACTATGTACTTAATAGTATTATAAACTGTGTACTTAATAGTATTATAAACTGTGTACTTAATAGTATTATAAACTGTGTACTTAATAGTATTATAAACTGTGTACTTAATAGTCTTATAAACTATGTACTTAATAGTATTATAAACTGTGTACTTAATAGTATTATAAACTGTGTACTTAATAGTATTATAAACTATGTACTTAATAGTATTATAAACTGTGTACTTAATAGTCTTATAAACTATGTACTTAATAGTATTATAAACTGTGTACTTAATAGTCTTATAAACTATGTACTTAATAGTATTATAAACTGTGTACTTAATAGTCTTATAAACTATGTACTTAATAGTATTATAAACTGTGTACTTAATAGTCTTATAAACTATGTACTTAATAGTATTATAAACTGTGTACTTAATAGTCTTATAAACTATGTACTTAATAGTATTATAAACTGTGTACTTAATAGTATTATAAACTGTGTACTTAATAGTATTATAAACTGTGTACTTAATAGTATTATAAACTGTGTACTTAATAGTCTTATAAACTATGTACTTAATAGTATTATAAACTGTGTACTTAATAGTCTTATAAACTATGTACTTAATAGTATTATAAACTGTGTACTTAATAGTCTTATAAACTATGTACTTAATAGTATTATAAACTGTGTACTTAATAGTCTTATAAACTATGTACTTAATAGTATTATAAACTGTGTACTTAATAGTATTATAAACTGTGTACTTAATAGTCTTATAAACTATGTACTTAATAGTATTATAAACTATGTACTTAATAGTCTACTAAACCATGTACTTAGGTCTTATGAACTATGTATTTCATATTCTTATATATTGTGTATTTAATAGTCTTATACAATATGTATTTAATAGTTTTATAACCTGTGTACTTCATAGTGTCTTCAAGTGTCTACTTAATAGTCTTAAAAAAGTGTTTGTAAGACTCTTATAAACTTTGAATTTCAAATCTTATAAATTGTATATTTCATAGTTTTATAAGCTATCACGTAAATCATTTACGAATTATTTATCTTACAACCTCACAGAAAATATACTTAAAACTCTTACGAATTATTAACCTTAAAACTTTAGAGATAATTAACAGTAAATTTTTACACAAGTAGTGTTCCTGCATATATAATTTATTTACGTATAATTCATGCAAAGTTGTTACTTTGTTTCTTCTCAGTTCTAGCCCTAAGTTCGTTAGTACCAAATGATAGAAACCCTTTGATGTGTGTTATTTAGTTGTAATATCAGTAGTCAAGTCAAACCTCTTTTGCACAATATTTAAAAATATTCGACGTTTGAAAATGTCTCAGAAAACATTGTTGTGTTTTCGATATGCTGTATTTTGATTAGTTATTGAGATCGAAGAGTACTGGATAAATCCATTGTGATTTAAAAATATCTATCTCGACTTCAGTTTGATACCACAAACAAATCAAACGAAATTCTTATATAGGAATACATAAATCGATCTGATAATAAAAAAATACAGACTCAATCTGTACTAGCGTACTTATACTCGGCAACTACAGGTTGTCAGTTAACCAGAAACCGACTTAATCTTCACTAGCCGACTTATACTCAGCAACTACAGGTTGTTAGTAAACAAGACACAGATTTAACCTTTACTAACTTACACTGAGCGACCACAAGTTGTTAATAAACAAGAAACAGACTTAACCTGTACTAGCTCACTTATACTCAGCAACTGCAGGTTAATAGTAAACCAGACACAGATTTAACCTTTACTACCTTACTTATACTCAGCAACTACAGGTTGTCAGTAAAACAGAAACCGATTCAATGTGTACTACCTTCCTTATACTCAGCAACTACAGGTTGTCAGTAAACCGGAAACCGATATAATGTCTACTAGCTTACTAATACTCAGCAACTACAGGTTGTCAGTAAACCAGACACAGATATAATCTTTATTATCTTACTTAAACTGAGCGACCACAGGTTGTCAATAAACCAGAAACAGACTTAATCTTTCCCATCTCATTTATACTCAGCAACTACAGGTTGTCAAAAAAACCGAAACCGATTTAATGTGTACTAGCTTACTAATACCTAGCAACTACAGGTTCTCAGTAAACCAGAAACCGACTTAATCTGTACTAACTTACATACATTCAGCAATTACAGGTTGTCAATAAACCAAAAACTAACTTAATCTCTACTAACTTACTTAAACCAGAAACCGATTCAAATTGTACAAGCTTCCTTATACTCAGCAACTACACGTTGTCAGTAAACAGAAAACCGATTTGATGTCTACTAGCTTACAAATACTCAACTAAAAGTTGTCAGTAAACCAGAAACGTATTTAATGTGTACTAGCTTACTTATACTCAGCAACTACACGTTGTTAGTAAACCATAAACTAATTAAATCATTACTAGGTTACTTATACTCAGCAACTACAGGTTGTCAAAAAACACGAAACATATTTAATATGTACTAGCTTACTAATACACAGCAACTACAGATGGTCAGTAAACCAGAAACCCACTTAATCTGTACTACATTACTTATACTTAGAAACTTCAGATTATCAGTAAACCAAAAACTAATTTAATCTTTACTAGGTTACTTATACTCAGCAACTACAGGTTCTCAGAAAACAAGAAAACGATTTAATCTGTACTAGCTTTCTTACACTGAGCGACCACAGGTCGTCAATAAACCAGAAACCGACTTCATCTGTACTAACTTACATACATTCAGCAATTACAGGTTGTCAGTAAACCAGAAACCGATTTAATCTGTACTAGCTTACTTATACTCAGCAACTACAGGTTGTCAGTAAACAAGAAACTTATTTAATGTGTACTAGCTTACTTAAACTCAGCAACTACAAGTTGTCAGTAAACAAGAAAACGACTTAATCTGTGCTAACTTACATACACTCAGCAACTACAGGTTCTCAATAAACAAGAAACGGACTTAATCTGTACAAACTTGCTTATACTAAGCAACTACAGGTTGTCTGTAGACGAGAAACCGACTTACTCTGTATTAGCTTAATTATACTTAACATCTACAGGTTTTTAGTAAACCAGACACAGATTTAACCTTTACTAACTTACACTGAGTGACCACAGGATGTTAATAAACTACAAACAGACTTAATCCGTACTTGCTTAATTAAACTCAGCAACTACAGGTTGTCAGTAAACCACAAACCGACCTAAACTCTACTAACATACTTATACCCAGCAACTACAGGTTGTCAGTAAAAAAGAAACCGATTTAGTCTGTACTAGCTTACTTATACTCAGCAATTACAGGTTGTCAGTAAACCAGAAACTTATTTAATGTGTACTAGCTTACTTATACTCAGCAACTACAGATTGTCAGTAAACTAAAAACTTATTTAATGTGTACTAGCTTAATTATACTCAGCAACTACAAGTTGTAAGTAAACCAGACCCCGATTTAATCATTACTATCTTACTTACACTGAGCGACCATAGGTTGTCAATTAACCAGAAACCCACTTAATCTGTACTAACGTACTTATACTCAGCAACTAGATATTCTCAGTAAACCAGAAACCCTCTTAGTCTGTACTAACTTACTTATACTCAGCAACTGCAGGTTGTCAGTAAACCAGAGACCGATTTTATCTGTACCAGCTTAATTATACTCAGCAGCTTCAGGTTATTAGTAAACCAGACACAAATTTAACCTCTACTAACTTACTTACACTGAACGACCGCAGGATGTGACTAAACTAGAAACCGACCTAATCTGTACTAATTTACATATACTCAGCCACTACAGGTTGTCAGAAAACAAGAAACCGATTTAATCTTTACTGATTTACTTATACTCAGAAACTACAGCTTGTCAGGAAACCAGAGACCGATTTTATCTGTACCAGCTTAATTATACTCAGCAGCTTCAGGTTATTAGTAAACCAGACACAAATTTAACCTCTACTAACTTACTTACACTGAACGACCGCAGATTGTCAGTAAACCAGAAACCGACTTAATCTGTACTAATTTACTTATACTCAGCAACTACAGGTTGTCCATAAACCAGAAACTGATTTAATCTGTACTAACACACTTATACGAAGCAACTACAGGTTGACAGTAAAGAAGAAACCGATTTAATCTTTACTAACTTACTTATACTCAGCAACTGCAGGTTGTCAGTAAACCAGAAACAGAATTAATATGGTGTAATTTACATGTACTAAGCAACTACAGGTTGTCAGTAAACCTGAAACCGACTTCACCTGTACTTATTTATTTAGTTTCAGCAACTACAGAATGTCAGAAAACCAGAAACCCACTTAATCTGTACTAACTTACTTATATTCAGCAACTACAGATTATCAGTAAACTAAAAACCGATTTAATCTATACTAGCTTAATTATACTCAACAGCTACAGATTGTTAGTAAACCAGACACAGATTTAACCTTTACTAACTTACTTACACTGAGCGACCACATGTTGTCAATAAACTACAAACAGATTTAATCAGCACTTGCTTACATATACTCGGCAACTACAGGTTCTCAATAAATCAGAAGAAGACTTAATCTTTTCAACCTAACTTATACTCAGCAACTACAGGTTGTCTATAAACTAGAAACCGATTTAATCTTCACTAGCTTACTTATACTCAGCTACTACAGATCATCAGTAAAACAAAAACCGTATTAATCTGTACTAGATTACTTATACTCAACAACTGTAGGTTGTAAATAAACAATACACAGATTTAATCTTTACTATCTTACTTACACTGAGCGACCACAGGTTGTCAATAAACCAGAAATATACTTAATCTTTACCAGCTTACTTATACTCAGCAACTAAATGTTATCAGTAAATAGAAACCTCTTTAATGTGTACTAGCTCACTTATACTCAGCAACTACAGGTTGTCAGTAAACCAGAAAACGATTTAATGTGTACCAGGTTACTTATCCTCAGCAACTACAGGTTCTCAGTAAACAAGAAACCGACTAAATCTTTACTACCTTACTTATACTCAGCAACTACAGGTTGTCAATAAACCAGAAACCGACTTAATTTCTACTAACTTACTTATACTCAAAAACTACAGGTTGACCACAAACGAGAAACCGACTTCATCTTTACTAGCTCACTTATAATCATCAATGATTGTCAGGTTGTCAATGACCCAGAAGAAGACTTAATCTTTACAACCTTACTTAAACTCAGCAACTATAGGTTGTCAATAAACCAGAAACCGACTTAATCTTTACTAGCTTACTTATACTCAGCAAATTATAGGTTGTCAGTGAACCAAAAACGGATTTAATCTTTACTAGCTTACTTATACTCAGGAACTACAAATTGTAAGTTAACCAGAAACCGATTTCTTCTGTACTAGTTTACTTATACTCAGCAACTACAAATTGTCAGTAAACCAGAAACCGATTTAAGCTTTACTGACTTACTTATACTCAGAAATTACAGCTTGTCAGTAAACCAGAAATCGATTTATTCTGCACCAGCTTACTTATACGCAGCAACTAGTGGTTGTCAGTAAACCAGAAACCAACTTAATCTCTACTAACTTACTTATACTCACCAACTACAGGATGTCAGTAAACCAGAAACTGACTTAATCTGTACTAATTTAATAAAACTCAGCAACTACAGGTTGTCCAAAAACCAGAAACCGGTTTAATCTGTACTAAATTACTTATACTCAGAAACTACAGGTTGTCAGTAAACCAGAAACCGACTTAATCTGTACAAACTTACTAATACTCAGGAACTAAAGGTTGTCAGTAAACGACTTAATCTGTACAAACTTACATACACTCAGCAACTACAGGTTGTCAATAAACCAGAAACGGACTTAATCTGTACTAACTTACATGTACTGAGCAACTACAGATTCTCAGAAAACCAGAAAACGATTTAATCTGTACTACCATACTTATACGGAGCAACTACAGGTTGTTAGTAAATCAGAAAGAGACTTAATCTGTCGTAACTTACATATGCTCAGCAACTACAGGTTGTCAGTAAATGAGAAACCGACTTAATCTTTACTAGCTTACTTATACTCAGCAAATTATAGGCTGTCAGTGAACCAAAAACGGATGTAATCTTTACAACCTTACTTATACTCAGCAACTACAAGTTGTCAGTAAACCAGAAACCGATTTAATCTATATCAACATACTTATACTCAGCAACTACAGGTTGTCAGTAAACCAGAAACCGACTAAATCTTTACTAGCTTAATTATACTCAACAACTGTCGATTTTAAATAAACCAGACACAGATTAAATCTTTACTATCTTACTTACACTGAGCGACAACAGGTTGTAAATAAACCAGAAACCAACTTAATCTGTACTAACTTACATACACTCAGGAACTACAGGTTGTCAATAAACCAGAAGAAGACTTAATCTTTACAACCTTATTTATACTCAGCAACTACAGGTTGTGTCTAAACCAGAAACCAACTTAATCTGTCGTAACTTACATATGCTCAGGTTGTCAGTAAATGAGAAACAAACTTAATCTTTACCAGCTCACTTATACTCAGAAACTTCAGATTATCAATTAACCAGAAACTAATTCAATCTTTACTAGGTTACTTATACCCAGCAACTACAGGTTGTCAGTAAACCAGAAAGCGATTTAATCTTTACTAACGTACTTACCCTGAGCGAACACAGGTTGTCAGTAAACCAGAAACCGATATAATCTTTACTAGCTTACTGATACTGAGCGACCGCAGGTTGTCAGTAAACCAGAAACTTATTTAATGTGTACTAGCTTACTTATACTCAGCAACTACACGTTGTAAGTAAACCAGAAATTGACTCAATCTTTACTAGCTTACTCATACTCAGTAACTATAGGTTGTAAGTAAACTAAAAACCGATTTAATCTCTACTAGGTTACTTATACTCAGCAACTACAGCTTCTCAGAAAACAAGAAAACGATTTAATCTGTACTAGTTTACTTATACTCAGCAACTACAGGTTGTAATTAAACCAGAAACCAACTTAATCTGTACTAACTTACATACACTCAGGAACTACAGGTTGTCAATAAACCAGAAGAAGACTTAATCTTTACAACCTTATTTATACTCAGCAACTACAGGTTGTGTCTAAACTAGAAACCGACCTAATCTGTACTAATTTACATATACTCAGCAACTTCAGGTTGTCAGAAAACAAGAAACCGATTTAATCTTTACTAGCTTATTTATACACAGCAACTACAGGTTGTCAGTAAACTAAAAACCGATTTAATCTGCACTAGCTTAATTATACTCAGAAGCTACAGGATGTTAGTAAACCAAACACAGATTTAACCTTTACTAACTTACTTACACTGAGCGACTACAGGTTGTGACTAAACTAGAAACCGACCGAATCTGTACTAATTTACATATACTCAGCAACTACAGGTTGTCAGAAAACAAGAAACCGATTTAATCTTTACTGACTTACTTATACTCAGAAACTACAGCTTGTCAGTAAACCAGAAACCGAATTCATCTGAACTAGCTTACTTATACTCAGCAACTACAGGTTGTCAGTAAACTAAAAACCGATTTAATCTGTACTAGCTTAATTATACTAAGCAGCTTCAGGTTGTTAGTAAACCAGACACAAATTTAACCTCTACTAACTTACTTACACTGAGTGACCACATGTAGTCAATAAACTAGAAACAGACTTAATCTGCACTAAATTACTAATACTCAACAACTACAGGTTGTCAGTAAACCAGAAACCGATTTAATCTGTTCTAACTTACTAATACTCAGGAACTAAAGGTTGTCAGTAAACGACTTAATCTGTACAAACATACATACACTCAGCAACTACAGGTTGTCAATAAACCAGAAACGGACTTAATCTGTACTAACTTACTTGTACTGAGCATCTACAGGTTGTCAGTAAACTAAAAACCGATTAAATCTGTACTAACTTACTTATGCTCAGCAACTACAGGTTGTCAGTAAACAGGAAACCGATTTAATATCTAATAGCTTACAAATACTTAACAACTACAGGTTGTCAGTAAACCAGAAGCCGACTTAATCTGTACTAGCTGACTTATACTTAGCAAGTACAGATTTTCAGAAAACGACTTCATCTGTACTAACTTACATACACTCAGGAACTACAGGTTGTCAATAAACCAGAAACGCACTTAATGTGTACAAACTTACTTATACTAAGCAACTACAGGTTGTCAGTAAACCAGAAACCGACCTAATCTGTACTAAGTTACTAAAACTCAGCAACTACAGGTTGTCCATAAACCAGAAACCGATTTAATCTCTACTAAATTACTTATACATAGAAACTACAGGTTGTCAGTAAACCGGAAACCATTTTAATTTCTACTAGCTTACTAGTACTCAAAAACTACAGGTTGTCAGTAAACCAGAAACCGACTAAATCTTTACTAGCTTACTTATACCCAGCAACTACAGGTTGTCAGTAGACCAGACACCGATTTAATCTGTATTAGCTTAATTATACTCAGCAGCTACAGGTTGTTACTAAACCAGACTCAGATTTAACCTTTACTAACTTACTTACATTGAGCGACAGCAGGTTGTCATAAACCAGAAACAAACTTAATCCGTACAAGCTTACTTATACTCAGCAACTACAGATTCTCAGAAAACCAGAAAACAATTTAATCTGTACTACCATACTTATACGCAGCAATTACAGATTGTTAGTAAATCAGAAACAGACTTAATCTGTCGTAACTTACATATGCTCAGCAACTACAGGTTATCAGTAAACGAGAAACTGACTTAATCTTTACTAGCTCACTTATACTCAGCAAATTATAGGTTTTCAGTGAACCAAAAACGGATTTAATCTTTACTACCTTACTTATACTCAGGAACTAAAAATTGTAAGTAAACCAGAAACCGATTTCTCCTCTACTAGTTTACTTATACTCAGCAACTACAAGTTCTCAGTAAACCAGAAACCGATTTAATCTGTACTAAATTACTTATACTCAGAAAATACAGGTTGTTAGTAAACAAGACACAGATTTAACCTTTACTATCTTACTTACACTAAGCGACCACAGGTTGTCAATAAACCATAAACAGACTTAATCTTTACCAGCTCACTTATACTCAGAAACTTCAGATTATCAGTAAACCAGAAACTAATTTAATCTTTACTAGGTTACATATACTCAGCAACTACAGGTTCTCAGAAAACCCGAAACCGATTTAATCTGTATCAACATACTTATACTCAGCAACTAAAGGTTGTCAGTAATTAGAAACCTATTTGATGTGTACTAGCTCATTTATACAGATCAATTACAGGTTCTCAGTAAACCAGAAACCGACTAAATCTTTATTACCTTACTTATACCCAGGAACTACAGGTTGTCAGTAAACCAGAAACCGACTTAATCTCTACTAACTTACTTATACTCAGCAACTACAGGTTGTCAATAAACCATAAACCGATTTAATCTCTTCTAACTTACTTATACTCAGCAACTACTAGTTGTCAATAAACCAGAAACCGACTTAATCTGTACTAACTTACTTATACTCAAAAACTACAGGTTGTCCGTAAAAAAGAAACCGACTTCATATTTACTAGCTTACTTATAATCATCAAATAATAGGTTGTCAGTAAACCAGAAACGGATTTAATCTCTACTAGCTTACTTATACTCAGCAACTACAGGATCTCAGAAAACGAGAAACCGATTTAATCTGCACTAGCTTACTTATACGCAGCAACAAGTGGTTTTCAGTAAACCAGAAACCGACTAAATCTTTACTAGCTTACTTATACCCAGCAACCACAGGTTGTCAGTAAACCAGAAACTGACTAAATCTTTACTAGCTTACTTGTACCCAGCAACTACAGGTTCTCAGTAAACAAAAAACTGATTTAAGCTTTACTGTCTTACTTATACTCATAAACTACAGCTTGTCACTAAACCAGAAACCGATTTAATCTGCACCAGCTTACTTATACTCAGCAACGACAGGTTGTCAGTAAACCAGAAACCGACATAATCTGTACTAAGTTACTAAAACTCAGCAACTACAGGTTGTCCATAAACCAGAAACCGGTTTAATCTGTACTAAATTACTTATACTTAGAAACTACAGGTTGTCAGTAAACCGGAAACCATTTTAATGTCTACTAGCTCACTAGTACTCAAAAACTACAGGTTGTCAATAAACCAGAAACCGACTAAATCTTTACTAGCTCACTTATACCGAGCAACTACAGATTATCAGTAGACCAGAAACCGATTTAATCTGTATTAGCTTAATTATACTCAGCAGCTACAAGTTGTGAGTAAACCAATCACAGATTTAACCTCTACTAACTTATTTACACTGAGCGATAGGTGGTTGTCAATAAACCAAAAACAAACTTAATCCGTTCTAGCTTACTTATAATCAGCAACTACAGATTCCCAGAAAACTAGAAAACGATTTAATCTGTACTACCATACTTATACGCAGCAACTACAAGTTGTTAGTAAGTCAGAAACCGACTTAATCTTTACTAGCTTACTTATACTCAGCAAATTATAGGTTGTCAGTGAACCAGAAACCGATTTAATCTGCACCAGCTTACTTATACGCAGCAACTAGTGGTTGTCAGTAAATCAGAAACCGACTAAATCTTTACTAGCTTACTTGTACCCAGCAACTACAGGTTGTCAGTAGACCAGAAACCGATTTAATCTGTATTACCTTAATTATACTCAGCAGCTACAGGTTGTTAGTAAATCAGACGCAAAGTTAACCTTTACTAACTTACTTACACTCAGCAACTACAGGTTCTCAGTAAACCATAAACCGACTTACTCTGTTCTAACTTTCATATACTCAGCAACTACAGGTTTTCAGTAAACGAGAAACTGACATAATCTGTATTATTTTACCCTGAGCGACCACAGGTTGTCAATAAACCAGAAACAGACTTAATCTTTACCAGCTTACTTATACTCGGAAACTTCAGATTATCAGTAGACCAGAAACTAATTTCATCTTTACTAGGTTACTTAACTCAGCAACTACAGGTTTTTTTAAAAAAAACAGAAACCGATCTAATCTGTACTAAGTTACATACATTCAGCAATTACAGGTTGGCAATAAACCATAAACAGACTTAATCTTTACCAGCTTACTTATACTCAGTAACTACAGGTTGTCAGTTAACCAAAAACTAATTTAATGTGTACTAGCTTACTTATACTCAGCAACTTCACGTTCTTAGTAAACCAGAAACCGACCTAATCTGCACTAAGTTACATACATTCAGCAACTACAGGATGTCAATCAACCAGACACAGACTTGATCTTTACTAGATTACTGATACTGAGCGACCGCAGGTTGTCAGTAAACGAGAAATCGACTTAATCTGTACTAATTTACTAAAACTCAGAAACTACAGGTTGTCCGTAAACAAGAAACCGATTTAATCTGTACTAAATTACTTATACTCAGAAACTACAGGTTGTCAGTAAACCGGAAACCGATTTAATGTCTACCAGCTTACTAATACTTCACAACAACAGGTTGTCAGTAAACCTGAAACCGACTTAATCTGTAATAACTTACTTCTACTGAGCATTTACAGGTTGTCAGTAAACTAAAAACCGATTAAATCTGTACTAACTTACTTATGCTCAGCAACTACAGGTTGTCAGTAAACAGAAAACCGATTTAATGTCTAATAGCTTACTAATACTTAACAACTACAGGTTGTCAGTAAACCAGAAACCGACATAATCTGTACTAGCTTACTTATACTTAGCAAGTACAGGTTGTCAGTAGACCAGAAACCGATTTAGTCTGTATTAGCTTAAATATACTCAGCAGCTACAGGTTGTTAGTAAACCAGACACAGATTTAACCTTTACTAACTTACTTACACTCAGCGACGCAGGTTGTCAATAAACAAGTACAGACTTAATCCGCACTATCGTATTTATACTCAACAACTGTAGATTGTAAATAAATCAGACACAGATTAAATCTTTACTATCTTACTGACACTGAGCGACCACAGGTTGTCAATAAACCAGAAACAGACTTAATCTTTACCAGCTCACTTATAGTCAGAAACTTCAGATCATCAGTAAACCAGAAACTAATTTAATCTTTACTAGGTTACTTATACTCAGCAACTACAGGTTCTCAGAAAACCAGAAACCGATTTAATCTGCACTAGCTTACTTATACCCAGCAACTAAAGGTTGTTAGTAATTAGAAACCTATTTGATGTGTACTAGCTAACTTATACTCAGCAATTACAGGTTGTTAGTTATCCAGAAACCGATTTAATGTGTACTAGGTTACTTATCCTCAGCAATAACAGGTTCTCAGTAAACCAGAAACGGATTTAATCTGGACTAGCTTTCTTATTCTCAGCAAGAACAGGTTGTCAGTAAACCAGAAACCGACTTAATCTGTACTAACTTACATACACTCAGGAACTACAGGTTGTCAATAAACCAGAAACGGAATTAATGTGTACAAACTTACTTATACTAAGCAACTACAGGTTGTCAGTAAACCAGAAACCGACTAAATCTTTACTAGCTTACTTATACCGAGCAACTAAAGATTGTCAGTAGACCAGAAACCGATTTAATCTGTATTATCTTAATTATACTCAGCAACTACAGATTCTCAGAAAACCAGAAAACGATTAATCTGTACTACCATACTTACACGCAGCAACTACAGGTAGTTAGTAAATCAGAAACAGACTTAATCTGTAGTAACTTACATATGATCAGGAACTACAGGTTGTCAGTAAACGAGAAACCGACTTAATCTTTACTAGCTTACTTATACTCAGCAACTACAAGTTGTCAGTAAACGAGAAACAGATTTAAGCTTTACTGATTTACTTATACTCAGAAACTACAGCTTGTCAGTAAACCACAAACCGACTTCTCTGTACTAACTTTCATATACTCAGCAACTACAGGTTGTCAGTAAACCAGAAACTGACTTAATCTGTATTATTTTACCCTGAGCGACCACAAGTTGTCAATAAACCAGAAACAGACTTAATCTTTACCAGCTTACTTATACTCAGAAACTTCAGATTATCAGTAAACCAGAAACTAATTTAATCTTTACTAGGTTACTTAACTCAGCAACTACAGGTTATCAAAATACCAGAAACCGACCTAACCTGTACTAAGTTACTTACATTCAGCAATTACAGGTTGGCAATAAACCATAAACAGACTTCATCTTTACCAGCTTACTTATACTCAGTAACTACAGGTTGTCAGTTAACCAAAAACTTATTTAATGTCTACTAGCTTACTTATACTCAGCAACTTCACGTTCTTAGTAAACCAGAAACTGATTCAATCTTTACTAGTTTACTTATACCCATCAACTACAGGTTGTCAGTAACCAGAAACCGAAATAATCTGTACTAACTTACTTATACTCAGAAACTTCAGATCATCAGTAAACCAGAAACCGACTTAATCTTTACTAGCTTACTTATACTCACCAAATTATAGGTTGTCGGTGAACCAAAAACGGATTTAATCTTTACTAGCTCACTTATACTCAGGAACTATAAATTGTAAGTAAACCAGAAACCGATTTCTTCTGTACTAGTTTACTTATACTCAGCAACAATAAGTTGTCAATGAACCAGAAACCGATTTCTTCTGTACTAGTTTAGTTATACTCAGCAACAATAAGTTGTCAATGAACCAGAAACCGATTTCTTCTGTACTAGTTTACTTATACTCATAAACTACAGGTTGTCAGTAAACCAGAAACCGAATTAATCTGTACTAATTTACAAAAACTCAGCAACTACAGGTTGCCTATAAATCAGAAACCGATTTAATCTGTACTAAATTACTTATAATAAGCAACTACAGGTTGTCAGTAAACCGGAAACCGAATTAATGTCTACTAGCTTACTGGTACTCAACAACTACAGGTTGTCAGTTAACCTAGAAACCGACTTAATCTGTACTAGCTTACTTATACTTAGCACGTACAGGTTTTCAGAAAACGACTTAATCTGTACTAACTTACATACACTCAGGAACTACAGGTTGTGAATAAACCAGAAACGGAATTAATGTGTACAAACTTATTTATACTAAGCAACTACAGGTTGTCAGTAAACCAAAAACCGACTAACTCTTTACTAGCTTACTTATACTCAGCAACTAAAGGTTGTCAGTAATTAGAAACCTATTTAATGTGTACTAGCTCACTTATACTCAGCAATTACAGGTTATCAGTAAACCAGAAACCGACTAAATCTTTACTAGCTTAATTATACTCAATAACTACAGGTTGTCATTTACCCAGATACTTATTTAATGTGTACTAGCTTACTAATACTCAGCAACTACACGTTCTTAGTAAACCAGAAACTGATTTAATCTTTGCTAACTTACTTACACTGAGCGACCACATGTTGTCAATAAACAAGAAATAGACTTAATCTGCACTCGCTTACTTATACACAGCAACAACAGGTTGTCAGTAAACCAGAAACCGACATAACCTGTACTAACTTTCTTATACTTAGCAATTACAGGTTGTCAGTAAACGAGAAACCGACTTAATCTTTACTCTCTTACTTACCCTGAGCGAACACAGGTTGTCAATAAATCAGAAATAGACTTAATCTGTACTAGCTTATTTATACTCAGTAACTTCAGATTATCAGTAAACCAGAAACTAATTTATTCTTTACTAGGTTACTTATACTCAGGAACTCCAGGTTCTCAGAAAACAAGAAAACGATTTAATATATACTAGCTTACTTCTACTCAGCAACTACAGGTTGTCAGTAAACCAGAAACCGTCATAACCTGTACTAACTCACTTATACTCAGCAACTGCTGGTTGTCAGTAAAACAAAAATCGAATTAATCTGTACTAACTTACATTGAGCGACCGCAGGTTGTCAATAAACCAGAAACAGATTTAATCTTTACTAGTTTATTTATACTCAGGAACTACAGGTTGTCAGTAAACCAGAAACTGACTTAAGTTCTTCTAACTTACTTATACTCAGTAACTAAAGGTTGTCAGTATACCAGAAACCGACTTAATCTGTACTAACTTTCCTATACTTAGCAATTACAGGTTGTCAGTAAACGAGAAACCGACTTAATCTTTACTCTCTTACTTACCCTGATCGACCACAGGTTGTCAATAAACCAGAAACAGATTTAATCTTTACTAACTTACTTACACTGAGCGACCACATCTTCTCAATAAACAAGAAACAGACTTGATCTGCACTAGCTTACTTATACTCAGCAACTACAGGTTCTCAGTAAACCAGAAACCGATTTAGTCTTTACTAATGTACTTACCCTGAGCGAACACAGGTTGTCAATAAATCAGAAATAGACTTAGTCTGTACTAGCTTATTTATACTCAGTAACTTCAGATTATCAGTAAACCAGAAACTAATTTATTCTTTACTAGGTTACTTATACTCAGGAACTACAGGTTCTCAGAAAACAAGAAAACGATTTAATCTGTACTAGCTTACTTCTACTCAGCAACTACAGGTTGTCAGTGAACCAGAAACCGTCATAACCTGTACTAACTCACTTATACTCAGCAACTGCAGGTTGTCAGTAAAACAAAAACCGAATTAATCTCTACTAACTTACATATACTCAGCAACTACAGGTAGTCTGTAAACCAGAAACCGACTTAATCTGTACAAACTTACTAATACTTAGGAACTACAGGTTGTCAGTAAACGACTTAATCTTTACTAACTTAATTACACTGAGAGACCACATGTTGTCAACAAACAAGAAACAGACTTAATCTGCACTAGCTTTCTTATACTCAGCAACTACAGGTTGTCAGAAAACGACTTAATCTGTACTACCGTACTTATACTCAACAACTGTGGGTTGTAAATCAACCTACAGACAAAGATCAATTCTTTACTATCTTACTTACACTGAGCGACCACAGGTTGTCAATAAACCATAAACAGACTTAATCTTTACTAACTCAATTACACTGAGAGACCACATGTTGTCAACAAACAAGAAACAGACTTAATCTGCACTAGCTTTCTTATACTCAGCAACTACAGGTTGTCAGAAAACGACTTAATCTGTACTACCGTACTTATACTCAACAACTGTAGGTTGTAAATCAACCAGACAAAAATTAATTCTTTACTATCTTACTTACACTGAGCGACCGCAGTTTGTCAATAAACCAGAAACAGATTTAATCTTTCCCAGCTTACTTATACTCAGAAACTTCAGATTATCAGTAAACCAGAAACTAATTTAATCTTTACTAGGTTACTTATACTCAGCAACTACAGGTTCTCAGAAAACCAGAAACCGATTTAATCTGCACTAGCTTACTTATACTCAGCCTACTAAAGGTTGTCAGTAATTAGAAACCTATTTAATATGTACTAGCTCTCTTATACTCAGCAATTACAGGTTGTAAGTAAACCAGAAACCGACTAAATCTTTACTAGCTTACTTATACTCAGTAACTACAGGTTGTCAGTTACCCAGAAACTTATTTAATGTGTACTAGCTTACTAATACTCAGCAACTACACGTTCTTAATAAACCAGAAACTGATTTAATCTTTACTAACTTACTTACACTGAGCGACCACATGTTGTCAATAAACAAGAAACAGACTTAATCTGCATCAGCTTACTTATACTAAGCAACTACAGGTTGTCAGTAAACCAGAAACCGACATAACCTGTACTAACTTACTTATACTCAGCAACTGCATGTTGTCAGTAAAACAAAAACCGAAGTAATCTGTACTAACCTACATTGAGCGACCGCAGGTTGTCAATAAACCAGAAACAGATTTAATCTTTACTAGTTTACTTATACTCAGGAACTACAGGTTGTCAGTAAACCAGAAACCGACTTAAGTTCTTCTAACTTACTTATACTCAGTAACTAAAGGTTGTCAGTATACCAGAAACCGACTTAATCTGTACTAACTTTCCTATACTTAGCAATTACAGGTTGTCAGTAAACGAGAAACCGACTTAATCTTTACTCTCTTACTTACCCTGATCGACCACAGTTTGTCAATAAACCAGAAACAGATTTAATCTTTACTAACTTACTTACACTGAGCGACCACATCTTCTCAATAAACAAGAAACAGACTTGATCTGCACTAGCTTACTTATACTCAGCAACTACAGGTTCTCAGTAAACCAGAAACCGATTTAGTCTTTACTAATGTACTTACCCTGAGCGAACACAGGTTGTCAATAAATCAGAAATAGACTTAGTCTGTACTAGCTTATTTATACTCAGTAACTTCAGATTATCAGTAAACCAGAAACTAATTTATTCTTTACTAGGTTACTTATACTCAGGAGCTACAGGTTCTCAGAAAACAAGAAAACGATTTAATCTGTACTAGCTTACTTCTACTCAGCAACTACAGGTTGTCAGTAAACCAGAAACCGTCATAACCTGTACTAACTCACTTATACTCAGCAACTGCAGGTTGTCAGTAAAACAAAACCGAATTAATCTCTACTAACTTACATATACCCAGCAACTACAGGTAGTCTGTAAACCAGAAACCGACTTAATCTGTACAAACTTATTAACACTTAGGAACTACAGGTTCTCAGTAAACGACTTAATCTTTACTAACTTAATTACACTGAGAGACCACATGTTGTCAACAAACAAGAAACAGACTTAATCTGCACTAGCTTTCTTATACTCAGCAACTACAGGTTGTCAGAAAACGACTTAATCTGCACTACCGTAATTATACTCAACAACTGTAGGTTGTAAATCAACCTACAGACAAAGATTAATTCTTTACTATCTTACTTACACTGAGCGACCACAGGTTGTCAATAAACCATAAAGAGACTTAATCTTTCCCAGCTTACTTATACACAGAAACTTCAGGTTATCAGTAAACCAGAAACTAATTTACTCTTTACTAGGTTACTTATACTCAGCAACTACAGGTTCTCAGAAATTCAGAAACCGATTTAATCTGTACTAGCTTACTTATACTCAGTAGCTACAGGTTCTCAGTAACCAGAAACCGACTTAATCTGTACTAGCTTACTAATACTCAGCAACAACAGGTTGTCAGTAAATCAGAAACCGATTTAATGTGTAATAGGTTAATTTTTCCTCAGCAACTACAGGTTCTCAGTGAACCAGAAACGACTTAATCTGTACAAACTTACATTCATTCAGCAATTACAGGTTGTCAATAATCCAGAAATTGACTTAATCTGTACTAATTTCCTTATACTCAGCAACTACAGGTTGTCAGTAAACCGGAAACCGATTTAATGTCTACTAACTTACTAATACTTAACAACTACAGGTTGTCAGTAAACGAAAAACCTTCTTAATCTGTACTAGCTTACTTATACTTAGCAAGTACAGGTTTTCAGAAAACGACTTAATCTGTACTCACTTACATACACTCAGCAAATACAGGTTGTCAATAAACCAGAAACTGACTTAATCTGTACTAACTTACTTGTACTAAGCAACTACAGGTTGTCAGTAAACCAGAAACCGACTAAATCTTCTCTAGCTTACTTATACTTAGCAACTACAGGTTGTCTTTAGACCAGAAACCGATTTAATCTGTATTAGATTAATTATACTCAGCAGCTACAGGCTGTTAGTAAACCAGACACAGATTTAACCTTTACTAACTATCTTACACTCAGCGACGCAGGTTGTCAATAAACAAGGACAGACTTAATTCGTACTACCGTACTTATACTCAACAACTGTAGATTGTAAATAAACCAGACACAGATTAAATCTTTACTATCTTATTTACACTGAGCGACCACAGGTTGTCAATAAACCAGAAACACACTTAATCTTTACCAGCTCACTTATACTCAGAAATTTCAGATTTTCAGTAAACCAGAAACTAATTTAATCTTTACTAGGTTACTTATACTCAGCAACTACAGGTTCTCAGAAAACCAGAAATCGATTTAATTTGCACTAGCTTACTTATACTCAGCAACTAAAGGTTGTCAGTGATTAGAAATCTATTTAATGTGTACTAGCTCAATTATACTCAGCAACTACAAATTGTAAGTAATCCAACAACCGATTTAATCTGTACTAGCCTACTTATTCTCAGCATCTACAGATGGTCAATAAAACAAAAACCGAATTAATCTGTACTAACTTACTTATACTCAGAAACAACAGATTTTCAGTAAACCAAAAACCCACTTAATCTGTACTAACTTACTTATACTTAGCAACTACAGTTTGTCAGTAAACCAAAAACTGATTTAATCTCTTCTAGCTTACTTACGTTGAACAACCACAAATTGTCATTAAACCAGAAACCGATTTACTCTGTACTAGCATATTTACACTGAACAACCACAGATGGTCAGTAAACCAGAAACCGATTTAGTCTGTACTAACTTACTTAAACTGAACAAACACAAATTGTCAGTAAATCAGAAACCGAGTTAATATGTACTACCTTACTTAAACCGAACAACCACAGATTGTCAGTAAACCAGAAGCCGACTTTATCTTTATTAGCTTACTTACATTGAACAAACATAGATTGTCAGTAAACCAGATTCTAACTTAATCTGTACTAGCTTATTTACACTGAACAACCACAGATTCTGAGTAAACCAGAAACCGATGTAATCTGTGCTAGCTTACTTACTCTGAACAACTGGAGATTGTCAGTAAACCAGATTCTAACTTAATCTGTACTAGCTTATTTACACTGAACAACCATATATTCTGAGTAAACCAGAAACCGATGTAATCTGTGCTGGCTTACTTACTTTGAACAACTGGAGATTGTCAGCAAACCAGAAGCCGACTTAATCTGTAATAGCTTATTTACTTTGAACAACCACAGGTTGTCAGTACAACAAAAACCAATTAAATATGTACTCGCTTACTAACACTGCTTAACCACAAATTGTTAGCAAACCAGAAACCGATTTAATCTGTACTAGGTTAATTACACTGAACAACCACGGGTTGTCAGTAAACCTACGAACTTTATATTTGTTAAAATGTACATTGAAATATGATTTTGCTGTTAAGATTCTTCTATTTATTTTTCTAAACATCATCTCTGTCGAGAACGTGAGAAAGATGTCGCTCACCTATATTGTTATAAATTTATTCCGTTGAATATTGCGTCAAACTTTCTTCTTCTTTTTCTGATTGAGACCCTGTTGTTGGTTGGAAGTGCACTGAATGTTCGTATATAAATAACAAGACTGCAACTCCTTCTGGCTGGTCAAAGTGTCAATCCTTGTTATGTATGTAAAAACGGCCGGTATGGATAGAGAAAACACTATGTAGAGGAGCGAACAGCGTTTTGACCTTCTTCGGTCATCGTCAGGTTTATAAAGAAAGAAAGGGTTACTTACCGGTAGCTGACCACATATTTGAAGGCGGTTGTGTAATTGATTGTAGGAATGTAGAGGGCGTGCTTAGATGTTGGATATATTTATTTATATAGGTATAAAGGTGTTCTTTTGTAGTGGTTTATTTTGGGCTTGAGTTGTTGCATAAGTAACGCTTCCTTAATTTGCGTTTGTTTATGTTTGTTTATTTAGTATTTTAGTGTTTTCTTTGGTTATGTTGTGTTTATTTGATTTGCAGTGTTCGAAAACGTGTGAAGGTGACTTTTTGTGTTCTTTGAATGTGGTTTTTCGTGGCAGTTTCTACTTTGTATTTTATAAATAATGTTGGTGTGGTGTTTATTAGCGTAGTTTTTACATAGTATAGACCTCACTTTAGTGCCTGGTTTTTGAATAAATTTGGTATTAACTGATATGTCATATTTTGTTACTGGTTTTTGCCAAATGTTGGTTATTTTTACGGAAAAACTACTTAAAGCCATGTTGAACACGAAATACAAAGAACTACATGACTTACACAAACAAAAAATGAACCTAGACCATTAACTGGCATGCTGAATTAAACCAGAGGCTTACAGACTTATACAACAAAACATAAACATATCAACACTAGGAACGACAGAGACACAAAGATTTGTCACAACAAAAAACTGGAAAAACTAAGATACAAACAACAGAAAAGACACAAACACGACAAACCTCATAAGTAACAGATCCGACCGACAATTAAACACAGACGAGATACATCTACTCAACAAATGACCCAACTTCGCAATAGCACCTAGGTACATTCCAAACTTAAAAATCAAAACATGTTTAGAAGACCTAGCCAGGAGACTTGTGATACTTTCTACAGAAAACAAAAACGACAAATAAACAACCGATAACAACCAACAGAAAGAAGACAACTTAGACAATTCTATTGACATCCAATATCCAAACTTCCCAGGAAAAATTTAAAATTTATAGTTTCCAGAAACATCTAAAAACAACATTTTAAACGATTTTTCAAAGAATTTTCTCACAAAACAGAAAACTAAAAAACAATCTTACAAAAAGAGACATTAATGCTATTAAAAACCTAAAACAAGACAAAAACATAAAAATTCTAAAAGCAGATAAAGGAAACGTTATAGTCATAATAAACAGGAATAAATAAAGAAAATGAAGAACATCCTATCAAACACAAACAAATTTAAACCAATACACACAAATCCAACAAAGACGCACGAAACGCAACTAAACAAAATACCACTAAAAATGAAAAAAGCCAACAGAATTTCACAAACACTTTATTCCTACTTACGCAATACCGACTCACGCACACCACAAATATACGGCATCCCTAAATCTCATAAACCAGATTGTCCATTATGACCAATAGTGTCCACATATGAATCGTTTAATTACAATCTTGGTAAATACATAGCATGGCATTCTCCAAATATGTAACATCAGCCAGCTCATTCATCAAAGACTCTTTTAATTTCAAGTCTAATCTAAATCAACTTAATCATAAAGTCTTAATGGCCAGTTTCGACGTTATATTCCTCTTTACAGAAGTTTCAACCACTGAAGTCTGCAAAATAGCGTTAGAACTCTATATCCGAAACCCTAACCCATCTATGACATTCCCAGCAACCCTCATAGAATTCACCATGATAAAGACAAACTTCATGTTCAACAACCACAACTATATACAAACAAATGGCCTAAGCATGGGCAACCCAAGATTACTAGTTTTAGCCAATATTTCTATGACACAAGTTGAAACACAAGCAATTAACACAGCATTACATCCACCACTAAACTGATACAGATATGTAGACGACACGATTGTGGGATTCACATCTACAGAACACACACTTAATTTCTTCAATCATTAATTCTATGCATCCCAACATTAACTTCACATTGAACAGGAAAAAAAGCAATCACATATAATTTCTTAACCTCAAAATTACAAGAACCGATACACAATTTAAAACAGAAATCCACCGAAAATCACCCATACTGGACTATACATTCCTTGGGATTCAGCACATGAAACAAAACAAAAACTCAACATACTAAAAAACCAAATAAACACAGCCGTGTTCACCAGATAAAATTAACGACGAATTAGACAAAATAAAACAATACTTCATCAACAACAATAAGTTTCCTCCACAAACCGTAGAAAACATTATATGCACACACCTAGACAAAAAGCAAAATCAATCAACAAAAGTAAATATATCCCACGAATTAAAAAATCACGAAACCATATACTGCTGCATACCATAATAACCAACATTTGGCAAAAACCAGTAACAAAATATGGCATTCCTGTTAAAACCAAATTTATTCAAAAACCAGACACAAAACTAAGGTCTATACTAAGTAAAAACTACACTGACAAACACCACACCAACATGATTTATAAAATACAAAGTAATAACTGCTACGAAAAACCACATTCAAAGAACACAAAAAGTCACCTTCACACGTTTTCGAACACTGCAACTCAAATAAACACAACATAACCATAGAAAACATCCAAATACTAAATAAAGAAACAAACATAAACAAACGCAAAATTAAAGAAGCCTTACTTATACAACAACTCAAGCCCAAAATAAACCAATAAAAAGGAACACCTTTATACCTATATTAATAAATATTATCCACATCTAAATACGCCCTCTACATTCCAACACTCAATTATACAACCGTCTTCAAACATGTGATAAGTTATCGGTCAGTTACCTTTTTTTTCTTAGTGAACCTGACGATGACCGTAGGTCGAAACGTCGTTCGCTCCTCTACATAGCGTTTTCTCTACTCATACCAGCCGTTTGTAAAGATATAATTTTCTCTACAAGTGGGTTTTTCGTCATCACGGATTATAATCTTTGTTATGATATCTGAGAAAACTTATAGCAATCACCTTAGAAGAAAAAAAAAAAGCTATTAATTAAGATGCCTTAAATGTTCTCTAAAAAGTACAAAATAATTATTATTCGAAATGTAAAAACTTAAAACCACTTTTACAGTACATTTTAACTAATAACCATACAACGCGAAACTGACGCCAACAATGGACAACATTACATGAGTTTCACTGACATCTGTAGGTAGAAGGAAGACAGCGGACAGCTATTTTAAACATCAACCACGGTAAACGGATCACTAGCGGGTAATACATCCTCGGACTAACAAACCTGACACGTTAACTACTAGGTGATGCATGAGACATCAATATTATCTGAAAAACTATTTTCTCAGCTATGGAATTGACAGAGGTTTACTGGGGGTCGGTTTAATAATGAAAGAATTGCCTTATGTTAATTAATATTAAAATATAAGACATCCCACGTGGGCGTTGACCCAGTTTTCATAAACAGGGGGTCTCGTTCCCGCCTCGGTGAGAAAATCAAACTTATTAAGTACTAGTGTGGTCTATACACTTTAATAACTTCAAACATATTAAGTACGAGTGTGGTCTATACACTTTAATAACTTCAAACTTATTAAGTACTAGTGTGGTCTATACACTTTAATAACTTCAAACTTATTAAGTATCAGTGTGGTCTATACACTTTAATAACTTCAAACATATTAAGTATTAATGTGGTCTATACACTTTAATAACTTCAAACATATCAAGTACTTGTGTGGTCTATACACTTTAATAACTTCAAACTTATTAAGTACTAGTGTGGTCTATACACTGTAATAACTTCAAACATATTAAGTATTAGTGTGGTCTATACACTTTAATAACTTCAAACATATTAAGTACTTGTGTGGTCTATACACTTTAATAACTTCAAACATATTAAGTATCAGTGTGGTCTATACACTTTAATAACTTCAAACTTATTAAGTACTAGTGTGGTCTATACACTTTAATAACTTCAAACTTATTAAGTACTAGTGTGGTCTATACACTTTAATAACTTCAACTTATTAAGTACTAGTGTGGTCTATACACTTTAATAACTTCAAACTTATTAAGTACTAGTGTGGTCTATACACTTTAATAACTTCAACTTATTAAGTACTAGTGTGGTCTATACACTTTAATAACTTCAAACTTATTAAGTACTAGTGTGGTCTATACACTTTAATAACTTCAACTTATTAAGTACTAGTGTGGTCTATACACTTTAATAACTTCAAACTTATTAAGTACTAGTGTGGTCTATACACTTTAATAACTCCAAACGTATTAAGTACTAGTGTGGTCTATACACTTTAATAACTTCAAGTAGAGAAATGAACCTTCACTTTATTCAGTAAGCCCTCTAATGACAAAACTCTAGAACCCAGGTTTCGATTGTGTAACTTTCTGCTTAACCGCAAACATTTAATAGGTAGTATGAGAGATATATGTCGATAAACATGGTATCTTATAATGTATAATGCTAATAAACGTCTCGTTTAAAAATGTGATGTTCTCGTCTATTATAGACTTACTGTTAATATTGTGGTAGCAACAAGAGACGTAGAACACACAATCGTTAACCCTATATAAACATACACGTTTTAATCTCATTGATACTTAAAGAAAGACATATTTTTTTCATTTTCTTCAAAACAGCAAACTAACCTTGGCTTTGCTTGTTTCCTCTGTATAAAAACATACATTTTAATATTATTTTTAATTAGAAAGACCCATTTTACATTCCTTGACAACGGCAAATCAGTTTGAAGTTTCTTTCTCAATATAACCTTTTTAATTCTGAATACAGAAAGCATTATATGTGCTATTGTTGTTGTTAAAGAAATACACATATCTCTTTCTTTCTTGATAGTAATGAATTATTTTGTTATTTATTTTTAAATGTAAGAAAAATTTAAACATCATATCGTTGAAGACGTATCCATTTGAAAACAACAGTAATAGAAACTTTTGTTTGTTTTTCCTTACCCACCGAGAGATCAGGAATCTCCAAACTTAATATCAAGGTTTTGGTAGCTTTAAAACGTAATCAAGAGAGCAGCTTTATCTCTAGTAGAGACGTCACGAAACATAGCCCTAATCACTGAACGGACGTTAAAACTAATCTTTAACAGTTTTCAGTTGTTGTTACGTCACGTTGTTCCAAGTTTCCTCTCCAACGTTTTTACAGAACAAATTTCCTAATGGTAAGCAAGAATTATAGATTCTAATTATTCTAATTGAGGGCTTGTTTGTTTGCAGATGAGCGCAAAGCTACATAATGAACTATCTGTGCTGTACTCACCACGGATATCGAAACCAGGTTTCTAACATTGTATATCCGCACACACTTATTGCTGTGCAGCTGGGAACTGCTGAAAATATTTATAAGTATTAGGGTTTGTTTTCAGAGCACAGCCACATTTGGCTGTCTGCTATGTTACCACCGCGGGGAATCAAACCACGAATTTTAGTGTTGTCAGCCAATAACTGTACCGTTAACCCACCGAAGAACAAAATCAATATTATTATTATTTTAGAAAATGTTCATCTTCCAACTAAATATGAATATTAATTCGTAGAAAGAGAAGTATTGGTATTAGTTCGAACACAGCTCAAGACAAGCTTAAGGATAAAAGATACAATTCTAAGCCTCATTAGGGTTCCGCTGTTAGACCATTTGACAGATGGTGTTTTAATTTTAACTATAAACTATCTAAACTATTTTTAGATCACTAATGAAGTAATCTTGATGCATGTAAGTCGAATTTTAATCTATATAAATAAATTACGACGTGGATTCAGAAAATTTAATCACATTCTCGACTTACCTTCACGTGGTCACGTTAAGAAGAAGCGAAAACGTATGTTTGTGGTCTCATAATTCAACAAAAATTAACAGTGGTGTTAGAAACGTAAACATTCAGATATAAACCTGAAACACCATGCAATACTTTAGACGTTCAAAATCGGTATTGAGAGCTTGACATAAGATGTCACTTGAGGAAAATGATTTCTTTTATGAACGGTTTCTTGATAAATATATTTTTATTTGGGTAATTGATTTATTGATTAACATCTTTTTGATAAACGGTTTCTTAATAAATGTTGTTTTTTTATAAATTACTTTCTGATAGATATATTTTATTGTTTGTTTGTTTTCAATTTCGCGCAAAGCTACACGATGGCTGTCTGCGCTAGCTGTCCCTAATTTAGCAGTGTAAGACTAGAGGGAAGGCAGCTAGTCATCACCACCCACTCTTTTACCAACGAATAGTGAGATTGACCGTAACATTATAACGTCTCCACGGCTGAAAGGGCGAGCATGTTTGGTGCGATGGAGATTCGAACCCTCGACCTTCAGATTACGAGTCGAGCGCCTTAACCACCTGGCCATGCCGGATCTCTATATTTTATTTCGATAAATGATTTATTGATAAATTTCTTTATGATAAACGGTTTCTTGACAATTGTTTTTATAAATAATTTCTTGACAAATGTGTTTTTATTTTGATAAATTATTTCTTAATAAATATTTTTCTTGAAAAAAACTGTTTCTTGGTAAATCGTCCCTTGCGAAAGGTTTCGTGGTAATTTTTATTAAATGAATGGTTTACCAGGAATAATCCGTAAGAGCCATATTCTAGCACAGAGAAGATAGCTCACTTCTCGTGTTTACATACAAGTAGATAGATTATCTGATCAAGAGAAGTTGTGAGTGTTCTATACATAGAGCTATAGCTGACATCTGCTCTAAATAATATAAACGGAAGTAAAGAAAAAATAGTGTCTCTAGTTTTAATTTTAATTTTCTTGTATGAGATTCCAGGCTAATACTTTAGAGCATAAGTTATGAGTCACACTTTAGTTCCACTCATGAATGAATCACCAGTTCTTTTATACAGAATGTAGTGTAAACTCTGTCACGTACACCAACAGCAACACATGTGATTTATTCAAAATGTATTGAATTGTTCTTACTTAAGTGTTAATGGATATAAACAGCCAACCACATGGAACTGAGTCGTTCTCTTACAGGTTTTATCTAACTGTGAAGTTGTTCTATTATAGGTTTCATCTAACTGTGAAGCTATTCTGTTATAGGTTTCATCTAACTGTGAAGCTGTTCTGTTATAGGTTTCATCTAACTGTGGAGCTGTTCTGTTACCGCTTTTATGTAACTGTGAAGTTTTTCTGTTATAGGTTTCATATAATTATGAAGCTGTTCTGTTACAGGTTTCAAATAAGTCAAACAACCAATCGATAGATCTAGCAATCTGTTCACGTGATAGAGACTAGCTACCTTATCTGTATGAATATCATGTCTACATTTTGTTAAACCTAGTATTTAAAGTCGCCAGTGAAAACATACAATCTGACCACACGTGACCTTGTATTTTAACTAAAATTTGACATCATATCTGTTTTGAGTAGAGACCGTTGGATTGGAGTTTATGATGAAAGTTTTCCATCCTGTAACTCAATATGGTAACATTCTGTTCCCAGAATTCCATTATAAAGCTGGTACCAACATTAGAATTATGTTCTAAATATTAGAGTAATACAGTATCCATAGTTTCGTTGTGATTTGGTCTTCATCGAACGTGATTGTGACAAGAATAACTGTGTGAAACTTTCGGTTTTGCTTTCAGGCAACACGAGAAAAAGCAATAAAGGTAAAGATTTATCAAACTGGAAAATCCGCAGAGAACAGAAGAAACGACTTCGTTATTTTCGATGAGAGATTAGAAATCCTGTTTGTTAAGACAGTTATTTCTTAGTGAAAAACAAATATTCAAAATGCCTTTTCTTGACAAACATATTCACTGGATCTTGTTTCAAAAACCAGGTCAGAGCAGTGGGTTAATTTGATTAGCTTTGTTTGTTTGTTTTTTAATTTTGCGCATAGCTACATGAGGGCTATCTGCGCTAGCCGTCCCTAATTTAGCAGTGTAAGACTAGAGTGGTTAGGGCGCTAGACTCGCAATCTGAGGGTCGCGGGTTCGAATTCTCATGACACCAAATATGCTCGCCTTTTCAGCCGTGGGGGTGTTATAATGTGACGGTCAATCCCACTATTCGTTGGTAAAAATGTAACTCAACGTTTGGTGGTGGGTGGTGATGACTAGCTGCCTTCACTCTAGTCTTACACTGCTAAATTAGGGACGGCTAGCACAGATAGCTCTCGTGTAACTTTGCGCAAAATTTAAAAAGCAAAAAACAATTATGGAAAAGAAAAAACTTTCATGAAGTTTAAATTCAAAGGGCAGTGTATTCATTATTCGACGCCACCCCAGTGGCACAGCTGTATTGCTGCGGATTCACACTGCTATAAAACGGGTTTCGATACTCGTTATGGGCAGAGCATAGATAACTCATTGTGTATCGTTGTGCTTAACTACAAAACAAACAAGCAAATAAAGCATTATTACCAAACATTACAGAAACAGTACAAACAAACACGAGAACACAGCCTAGTATATAAAGAGTTGCACAAGTTAAACCATTTTATTCTGTTGTGTTATTTTTTTGGGGGGGGGGGGTGTTTGTTTATTAAAACGTTGATTAAAATATAATTTAAATTATATTCAAAAGTTCTGTCTCACTTTTTTTTTTTTTTTCCCCTTTAGAGTTTACTCTCTGGTTTAATTACGAGTCAGACAAACAATTTTGTACAAACATTTTCGTCAACATCCAGGTTGTTCCAGTATCTGTTGTTAGTTTTGTCCAAATGATGTTATACTTATTACAGCCTCAAACCAATTGAACTCTCAGTCTCCGTACTAACAAATTACAGAAGCTCCGGGTAGGCTTAGCTTAAGCCTTCTTTCGCAAAGACCGAAAAAAGATCAATCATTACTCACAAGTATATTATGTTAGAAAGTCTGCTTCCATGTTGTTGTTTGAAAACGTAGAAATATCTTGTTTAATTGTTTTAAAACAGAACTAAAATGTTTTGTGTGTAAGCTTAAGCCGTTTTAAAATAACTGTAATTTTAAAAATGTTTATTATATCATGAAAACTGTAGTTTATCTCCAACAGTCACAGCAAGAATGGATATACTTTGAAACGAGTTTTATTTCTGCATTGCTAGCTATCTGAAAGGACCCTGGTTCAGGTCCCATTTGATTAAACGTAATCTCCTCGAGCGGAACGAAGGGGGAAATTAATACCCCTGAACACCCGTGTTGAGGAAAGTTTTTATTTAATTTTTAAAAGTAAACTCCTACCACGATTTTTTTTTCATGAACCATTTAATCTTGGTGAGAGACCGTCCATAAAATTTTGGACTCTGGGGCAGAGATTACGAAACTGGAAGGGTGAGGATTTAAAATATTACGGAGGGGCACAGGAAGTAAACAGTACTGTTAAAATACTATTCAGTATCTATATGTTTATTTATCTGTGGCAACCTTAGTGAGGATATGGAGTTTCCTGGGGGAACGTGCCCCCAAAAAATTCATGTTTTTGTTTCAAACGACCTTATGTAGATTCGTAGCTCCAACCCTGCGAACCAACGTTCAGGAACACTCGTGATTACGTCAAAGCTGTTTCGTTTACAGTTTCTTCTGGCTTTGATATTAACATGTTACTTTAATAGCTACCAACTATTTAGAAAAATAATTAAAATACAAAACTGCTGATAATGAGTAACATAACAAATAGAAATTCACCGATGAGACAGCAGTAAGTTTACGGACTTACAACGCTATAATCCGGCGTTCGATCCTCCGCAATAGAAACAGTGGATAGTACAATATAGCTTTCTTCTAAGAGCTAAGCAAATACAGTGTATAACAAACAGAAGTCCTTCGATCTTACAAAGATACAATTCAGCATTTCATTCCTTACAACAGATAGCTCAAACAAACCAAAAACAAGCAAACAGGTATGATACATGCTTTCCAAAACGCCTTAGGCCCCAGTATGACTAGGTGGTTAAGGCGCTCGACTCGTTATCTGAGGGTCGCAGGTTCGCATCCCCGTCACACCAAACATGCTCGCCCTTTCAGCCAAGTGGGCGTTATAATGTTACGGTCGATCCCATTATTCGTTTATAAAAAGAATAACCCAAGAGTTGGCAGTGGGTGGTGATGACTAGCTGCCTTCCATCTAATCTTACACTGCTAAATTAGGGATGGCTAGTACAAATAGCCCTCGTGTAGCTTTGCGCGAAATTAAAAAACAAACCAAACCAAAATGCCTTTTTCAAATTGAATCCCCTTGAATTTTTCGAGTTTGGCATTATTCGGTTTCATTTGATTTGAGAAGAAATTGATTGGTATTTGTTGGGGTTTTTTTTATTTTTGTGAGAATAAAAGAAGTGTTCTTATTCTTCAAGTTAAAAAGCTAATTCAGTTCTTATCTCAAGCCCAGCAAATATTGTTTTTTTTTGTTTTTCAAACCTCAATTGAGCGCACGAGCCGTGCACGCCACACCTACACGGGGGAGGAGATAACATGCCGAACTATGGACATAAGGTTGCATGGTAACAAAATAATAAACAATGCACGGCCCGGCATGGCCAAGCGTGTTAAGGCGTGCGACTCGTAATCTGAGGGTCGCGGGTTCGCATCCCGGTCACGCCAAACATGCTCGCCCTCCCAGCCGTGTGGGCGTTATAATGTGACGGTCAATCCCACTATTCGTTGGTAAAAGAGTAGCCCAAGAGTTGGCGGTGAGTGGTGATGACTAGCTGCCTTCCCTCTAGTCTTACACTGCTAAATTAGGGACGGCTAGTACAGATAGCCCTCGAATAGCTTTGTGCAAAATTCCAAAACAAACAAAAAAATGCACTCAGCACTTTGGGGCGGAAGGTGCATGATGAAAGTAGCCTTCAATACTTACTGTTGAAACTGATACGAGTATTCCAAGAGCTGGCGGTGGGTGGTTTTAACTATTTGCTTTCCTTCTATTCTTTTGCTTCAGAATTGTTTCCACAGTGGATCAGCAATGAGGCTGTATATAGACTTACGTCGATAAAAATCGGTTTTGATACTTGTGGTGACCAGAGCACAGATAGGTGTTTGTGTGGGTGTTGCGCTTAACAACAACTAAAACAAATGAATTCAAATTTTGGCGCGACCAGCCCTCGTTTAGTGTTGCCCCTAGCGGCTCAGCGGTATGTCTGTGGACTTACATTGCTAAAAAGTGGGTTTCGATACCCGTGGTGGGCAGAGCACAGATGCCCATTGTGTTGCTTTGTGCTTAATTCAAAACAACAACATCGTTTAGCTTTTCACAAAATTTAACAAACAAACGTACGTGGCTGTAAGTTCCAAATGAATCAAGTTTCCCGTATACCATCTAACATGTAGTAAAAATGGATTTTTAGTTGTCATCACTAGTCGTTCTACTGTAGCTCAGAGGATTTTATTTCGTCCGCTGGTTTCAATCATCTCTCTGATAGACTATATGGAAGACAGCTAGTCAACAGCTCCCTCCGCCAACTCTTGGGCTATTCTTGTGAGAACTAAATCGTAGTTTTTGGCCGTCATATTTCTAACGCACCCATAACTCTAAAGAAAGGAGTGCGTTTTTGTAGCAACAGGTCACAAACCATGAATCCTGGAATTCACAAATTTGGCATCTAACTTTTCACTGGCTGTTTATGGGACAGAAAATATTGATAATAAAGTATAAGCGTGGACAAAACTTAACTCACAGATTTCTGGACCTTTCTCGTAAATGAGAATGAGAAAGTTCCACAAGTCTACCTAGTTAATATTTACAGCGTTAGGGGTCTAAAAGCGGACAAGAAGTTAGTAATTTGTTTTCGTAAAGTTGTCTCCCATAACATTATGTTTTGGAGTTTAAAAAGCAAAGCATTCGTTACGGCAAATACACTACAAAAAAAAAGTAATTACTTTGTAAAGCCACGTGTGCTTAACACTCGTATGAGCACATGGGTTAATTCCCCTCTCTTGATTTTCTCCCCCATTCTTCGCGTTTCGATCCACTCCCCCCCACCCCAAAGCGTTGAGATTTATAACAATCGCCCGAAGTTCATATATTTTTTTAAATTCCTCATAAAGCTTTAGTACAGTGATAACACCAATAAAACCTCCCTTCAGAGTTCATTTGCTGCAGATTGTTAATAGCTTGATGCTATATTCGAACCATGACCATCTGAAACCGGTTTGACCGTTAAATTCGTATAGAGCGGTGATTAAGTTGAGTGTTTTCGTAATGAATAGTCGAACGCATTAGCAAAGTGTAAATTAATATCGTGTTCGGTTTAAGGTTTAGCTTTTCAAGTTTTAACCAAAGCACTTAAAGTATTTGTTATAAAATGTAAGAACTGGATTATGTTTAAAAAGTGAAAGATATTTCGTGATAGTATTTCTAGCCTTAACTGAAGAAAGGTAGATAAGTGAAATGTACAGGGTGTTCGGAAAGTCACTGTGCACTTATATATTTATTAACAGACATGTTTCAATACAGAATACAGGAGGTAAATATGAATGACAATTATAAACAATGTTGAAAGTGACCCCCGTTGGCATCAATACAGGCCTGGATCCTTCTTATTTTGTTTCTAAACACCGCTATCAGTTGCTGGCTTGAAATAGACTGAATGAAATATAATAACATGTGATTACAAAACTGCACATTGACTTTCCGAACACCCTGTATTAACAGCTTTGGTGTTATATATATATACAGGGTTTAAATGAACTGAAGTTAACCGATGATTTTGTTTGTTTGTTTGGAAATTTCGCACAAAGCTACTCGAGGGCTATCTGTGCTAGCCGTCCCTAATTTAGCAGTGTAAGACTAGAGGGAAGGCAGCTAGTCATCACCACCCACCGCCAACTCTTGGGCTACTCTTTACCAACGAATAGTGGGATTGACCGTCACATTATACACCCCCACGGCTGGGAGGGCGAGCATGTTTAGCGCGACGTGGGCGCGAACCCGCGACCCTCGGATTACGAGTCGCACGCCTTACGCGCTAGGCCATGCCGGGCCGTTAACCGATGAAAGACAGTAATATTTTATAACCATCACTATTAATTTTTCACTCGGTTTACAAATTAAAAGTTGAGTCACTGTCACCGTGTATGGTTATCACTGTCACCATGTGTGGTTATCACTGTCACCGTGTATGGTTACGAAGTGTCATTAACTATGAAATTAAACAGTTAGCCTCTTAGACCACAATGCAACAGTTTTCTGCTTTACAAAATGTTTTATATTATTCAGTGAGTTGGGCAAGTAATTCTCCCCTTTGTATAACTTAAAATTCAAAACGTTATCTCGAGATGATAAGTTGGTTGTAATTTCTGTAATACATTTTATTGGAATCCTAGGAAAGTCTCCCGAGAAAGTTTTTAAATTAATTTTTGTCACTATTATAACACCGTAATAGCTCATCGTGTAGTGTAATAAACACGAAATGAGTTGTAATAATAATGTAATAATAACTGAGTCATATCGAATCGATTCTATTTAACTGTAACGAGGTCATTTCGTAATACCAGTTGCTCTCCATGCCAGTTGGGATATAAGTGAAAGTGTTCTTGGTCGACATGCTATTTACATCGACTATTACACGAACAGCTGATCCATTTGACATGCCTTTCTTCAACTAGCATCTATAAAACATATACGTATATGGAATGTCATGGATCGATAAGTAATTATAAATTTCGAAAGTTAATATTATAAACATATCATAAAACATTAATTTTACTATTACCAATATTAACAATTTAATTCAATTAATAACTAAACCACTAGGGGGAACTTCTGAATGGAAACAGAAAAAAAACAAAAAACGTTTCGGTTGTTGTTGGTTTTGTTTGTTTTTTACGGAAAAGTCAGGTTAAGCTATTTGTCATGCCTACCACCGATAATCGAACCCAGGATTTTAACGTTGTAAACCTCTGTCTCCTGCAAATTAATTAACCTTTTTGTAATCACTACAAAATCTTATATTCAAAACAGACTAGTCAGAAGAGCTGAATATCGTATCTTTGACGTTCAGTCATAAAGTTTCAAGTAGGCTTAGCTTTGCACTAAAACTTTAAAACAGTTTGTGTTTTTTTTTTATAGCAAAGCCACATCGGGCTATCTGCTGAGCCCACCGAGGGGGAATCGAACCTGTTTCGTTTATTTTGAAGTAATTTTATGATTGATGGAATAAGAAGTGATAAAAAAGTAATGAACAAAGTTGAGTATGAAAACAGTTTAACTTATCTGTAAAACTTTTACTGGTAGATGACAACTAATTGTTACCAGGCGTCTTTTAATTAAATATCGTTAGGGGAAAAATGATAGATTAAACCTCAGTTTTAATATTTACATACAAGCACTAATATGAATAGCTCAACATACCTTGCTAAGTAAGTTTAACAAAGCTACAGTTGAAACAGTTAATAATGTGAAACAAAACTACATGAAACTTTAAAATAAAATTCGTTTCCAAAAATTCATAAAACTTCTGACTAAAGTGATTTAATTGCAATTTTCAAAGGAATTTTAACTAAAGTAAACATTCAGAACTTCATACATTTAGTTATATCTCTCTATGAGTAATTTAGCCTTGAATTAATGCAAAAACTTAGTAAATTATAGAATTTTTTTATTTCCCATCTTAAACAACAAATATACCTGCCATGAAAAGAAATTGTTACAGCTTAAACATTTGATTTCATATTCCAAATTAATGGTTAGCATGTCGGGCAGTGAAGGACTCGAGGTCGAGAAGTGCTGCTTATAAATGTGCTTCACAGTTTCAGTTGCAGGTGTGTTATAAAAATAAATTCACTTCCCTTATTTCGTTCAAAGTATCGGACAAAACGCAGGTGTTAGCTGACTGGCTGCATTCTCTCTTCCTTGTCATTAGTTCAAAACTAAGGACCA